>NC_134362.1:139702545-140002545 GCF_048569485.1 Anomaloglossus baeobatrachus | reverse complement strand
TCCAGCACTGAGGGAGGTGACTAGGGTTTTATGTGGTTGGCTGGTGTTACCTAGTGAGGGGACTGGTGTAATGTCGGGCCCTATCTGTGACTACCTGGCTTGCCCAGGGCATCACATTTGCATGGTGAGCTTCAGACTTTATTGGTACCATTTTGGGGATCATACAAGTTTTTCATCGCTTTTTCGTGTATTTTTTGGTGAGGTGACAGAACCATCTAAGTGGTTAATAGCAGCAGTCAAAGTTAGCACCTACAGCAGCTATTAGAGGCAGGTTTTGACTGTATCATATTATATCCACCACATACAGATTCTCCATACACTTGCAACCATACAGTATATATCTGATAGGGGTTCCTATAAATGTTCAGTTATTAGCATTTACCTATTTAAAGTGTGTTTTAACTTCCTCCTCATTCTGCCAGCAAAATAGGTGTTGGAGCATACCTTCGTTTACTTTTCAGCATACACTGCTTGTGTACAATGACTTTCCTATTCCTACCCCGACTAAAGGCCCTGTCACACACAGAGATAAATCTGTGGCAGTTCTGTGGTTGCAGTGAAATTGTGGACAATCAGTGCCAGGTTTGTGGCTGTGTACAAATGGAACAATATGTCCATGATTTCACTGCAACCACAGATCTGCCAAAGATTTATCTCTGTGTGTGACCGGGCCTTAATACCCTGCCTTACTGTTATACCTAGATGCAGTGTGAAAGACAAGTGAGCTGGAGCAAAGACCAGTTCCCACTTCTTGTAATTTGTTTTGGTGTTTCTGTTGTTAGAGATGAATTTCACTATAGGCAGTAGACAGCAAGATAGATGTGGATACAGAAGGGTCAGTGGGGGCTCTCGTCTGCTGGTCTGGCTGTTTTGTGAAAGACCACATGAGCCAAGGCTCATCCCACTGAATGCCCATATTCCTTCCCGAAATGCAGAACACTACACAGACAACACAGAGAAGAAACAAGAACTGGAGCTTGCAAAGGCTGTTCGTGTAAAACATCAAAAAGCTTTATTACATATACATTTTTAAAATTGGGTTTCAATCATTACAAATAATACAAAGGTGCTAATGGCGGACAAGGTGAAATACCACATAGAAGTGGGGAGCAGAGGTGACAAACACCCCAAGTGGGGAAGTAATCTTAGCAGGGACAAAAAGTAATGAATAGTCATTGATGGCTGGCTAACAAATATGGCGCCTCTGTCCTGACAAGGTATATAGAGACGTATAGCCGAATCGGCATCAGACCGTTAGACAGGGCAGAGGCACCAGAGAACAGAACAATCGCATAAAAAAGATCCAGTAACAGTCCCATAACTTACACATGGCCAAGGGGGGTGATCACCAGAGCGTCCCACACCAGTGAGAGGAGCCTTCCTACGCGCGTTTCGCACGGGTTACATCTGGCTTCATCAGGGAAGGTGTACGGAAAATGCCGTTCAAGGACCTTAAATGAGAGGTCACATGACCTCATTGGACAGACCAGGACCTAGAGAATGTGTCCCGACCAATCGGATCCCCGCTGACACGCACGCGCACCGCGCGCCCGGCATCACACGCCCCACAGCCGTCCAATGGGAGAGGAGGCCCAGAGCACAGTACTCTGTGCTCCAAGGCCAACCCCACCCATCAGAAGGACGGCCAAGGGGCGGGCAAGGCCAGCGAGCGGCGCGCATGGGACACGGGGATCAGAGGGCGGGACACAGCTCCCAGCCAGAGCCCGTCAATCAGCCGGTCGGGTTGCCATGACGGCGCGCAAACAACGCGCGGCGAAAATCCACACCAAGTCCCCGGCAGTCCAGCGAGGAGGGACACAGCGGGCCCCCGGGCCCAGGGGTCCACAGCATCCCCCCCCACCCACAAGGACACCGGGCAGACAGTGGGGACAAATCACCGCGCGGTGGAAGCGTGCACAGCAACCAGAGGGCGGGACGGGCAGATGGCTGGGAAAATGTAAAAGAGCCGAAGCGGGCATTAAATGAATACCCATGCCATCCCATAAACAATACTACGATGGCATGGATAATAATGACATCAACAGGCAAACAATACACAAAACGAAAAAACAGGGGAATTATTATGAAGAAGTCTTCTTAAAGTGACAGTGCATCCATATCATAGGAGAATCATATTTGAACAATTTTCCAAAACCGATGTCAGGTCCAAGTCCAACATGCAAACCACAATGGATTATCAATGTAACAAGGTCCTATGAAGGCAAAAGGAATGCATTTCGAATACTGGAAATAAGTGATGGGGACAAAAGAAACCAATTAAAAAATTGTTATTAAAAAATACCCTAAATTAAAAAAGAAAGGAATGGTGCAGTACATAGAGAAAAGTTCCTCATAAGAAAGGGGCAAAGTTTAGAGCCTCATTAAGGCCCTTTGGTGTTACTGTGTCCAAAATGGTAATCCATTTTAGTTCACGTTGGGCCAAAAGTTTTTTAACATTCCCCCCCTTATCCCACAGTGAATCACGTCTATACCCCTGACCATGAAAGATCTAGGGTTGCATCTATGGACCAACTTAAAGTGGCGCGGGATAGTTTTTAATTCTGCCACATTGGTCACTGTGATTGCCGCCCGAATATCCCTCACGTGCTCCCTTACTCTTACTCTTAATTCCCTTGACGTCATACCAATATAGATCTTATTACAATCGCATGTTGCATGATAGATGACGTTGATGGTAGTACAGGAAATGTGTTCTTTTATAGAGAAGTTTTTCATTCCATCACTGGCATGGAAGGAGGAGCAGCGAGAGATGTTCGGGCAGGAAACACAACGGCCACAAGGGAAGCAACCTTTAATAGGTCCAGACGAGCCAAATGGACTACTGGTCACAGGTGGTATATATTGACTTTTGACCAAGTAGTCCTTGAGGCTTCTACACCGTCTGGTGGTCATCAGAGGTACAGGGGGTAGACGTGACTTCAAGGTGGGATCCGATTGAAGGATCGGCCAAAATTTGGTTAGAATTTCCCTCATCTCCTGCCATTTGGCATTAAATGTAGAGATGAACCTTATATTTTCCACAGGCCTGGTTTCACCTCTCCTCCCGTGTAACAGATCATCCCTAGACACCGATCTTGCTCTCTGGTAAGCTTGTTTCAAAGTACGGTTACCATAACCTCTGTTTTTAAACCTCATCCTCAAATCATCTGCCTGCTGTTTAAAAACGTTGTCCTGAGAGCAGAGTCGTCTCACCCTGAGGTATTGACTAATTGGGATGGCGCGTACAGTGGAGTTGGTATGGGCAGAGGTGGCATGGAGTAAGGCGTTCACAGACGTCGGTTTTCTGTACACATCCATCTGTAAAGCCCCAAACTCATCTGCAGTAATCTTGATGTCCAAAAACTCAACTCCACTGTCGCTAAAGCTATATGTCAATTTGATGTTATAATTGTTTGTGTTGAGCTGGTCCATGAAAAGCCTGAGTTGAGAGATGGTACCCTGCCAGATGATCAGTAGATCATCAATGTATCTCACCCACATAGACACCATGGGGGCGGCCCATGCACCTCCGTCAACAAACAAACCCCTCTCCCAAAAACAGACAACACAGGGTAAGAATACCACACTCCAGTAAGACTATATTGGGTCATGAGATGGTCCATGTGAATGAGTCTCACCATTCCACTACTTATCATTTACAATATTTTTTGAATAAGTTTTGCTTGAGGCAACATTGCCATTAATTGTGACAAATTATTAAAAAATTCTAATGGGATTTGATAAGTGACCGGTCTAGGCCCTTTGGTCACAGAATCCTGGCACTACCCCCAAAACATAAGTTTCACACCCATTTTGGAGTCTCGACATTAAAAATCCATCCAGGGACACAGCGGTACAGTCAAATCAATTTGCCCCTCCCCATAGGGCATTAACAGGACATGAAGATATGGTCGATGCAACACACAGGGCTGGCATTAGAATTAGAGAAAGGAAGACATGCTACAGTGACTGGTCTAAAGGGTACTTTACACGCTGTGATATCGGTACCGATATCGCTAGCGAGCGTACCTGCCCCTGTTGGTTGTGTGTCACGGGAAAATCGCTGCCCGTGGCGCACAACATCGCTAACTCCCGTCACACGGACTTACCTTCCCTGCGACGTCGCTTTGGCCGGCGAACTGCCTCACACGGCAGTCATCCAATCGCAGAGGAAGGGCGGAGATGAGCGTCTGGAACATGCCGCCCACCTTCTTCCTTCCTCATTGCCAGTGGACGGAGATAAGGAGATGTTCGTCGCTCCTGCGGTGTCACACATAGCGATGTGTGATGCCGCAGGAATGAGGAAGAACATCGCTACTGACCACACAACGATTTTTGGTAAATAAACGACCTCTCACAGGCAAACGATTTTTGTCTCTTTTGCGATCGTTTAAGGTCGCTCCAGCCTGTCACACGCTGCGATGTCGCTAACGACGCCGGATGTGCGTCACAAACACCGTGACCCCGACGATATATCGTTAGCGATGTCGCAGCGTGTAAATGGCCCTTAAGTCTCTTGGTCACAAAAGTCTAGCACTACCCACAAGACATAAGTTTCACACCCATTTTGGCGTCTCGACAACAAAATTCCTTCCAGGGACACAGCAGTACAGTAGCATCAATTGCCCCCTCCCCATAGAGCGTTAAAACAGCAAAGAGGTACGGTCCATGCAACACACAGGATGTGAACCAGCATTTATATTTGAAAAATGAAGACATGCTACAGAGACCAGTGTAGAAACAAAAAAAAACAAAAAAGTGAGCCAGAGTATGAGATGGTGTACATGAAGCTTGTAAGCTCATGTTCACACTGGCCACAAGACAAAGAGAAACCAAGGGAAAAATTATGAGCGTATACCCTGCTGTAACTAAATAAAAGCATAGTGCATATAAACATAGAGAACTTAGTAAACACTGTTTTTGATCAAAAAAAGCATAAAGCCAACCCACCAACGACAAGGTGTACAGTTAGGACAGTACCTATACTCTCTAATATTAAAACCTTACCATGGGTCAAAATAGGCCTCAATGTGAATAAGGACTGAGAGTGACAGAGTCCCAACAGGACACACAGCCATGGAATGCATAGAATGAAACTGTGAAATGTCTCGCCGTCGTCCAGGCGTCTAGCCTTTCCTCACCTCCCCCTCCACATGTACCTGTCCTTCATATGGAAATAAAATAACCGCAACTGAAGCTTTGGTGAGTGCTGCCGTTCTTCTCTCATTTTTAGATATTTATTAGGGATGAGCGAATGTATTCGCCACTATTCGGTATCTGGCGGATAATGGGGTATTCGAAGTATTCGTTATCTGATGGCTAATAGGGTATTCACTCCGATACTTTCATTTTCATTTCTAGACTTCCTGTCGCCTTTTTCCAGCCAATGAACACATCTGACGTTGCTTGCCCTCACAGTAATGCCGCAGCCATCTTTGTTGTGGTGTTAATGTGACGCCCTGGACTAGCCAGGTAGTCACAGGTAGACCCCCTGCACAAACACCAGCCCCTAAATAGGTATCATCAGCCAACCTAAAAACCCTGAGTCACCCCTCTCAGGTCTTGACGTTCACACCCGGGGGCGGAGCCAGGTGGTTGGCCATGCCCTTCAAGGAGTACAGGGTAGTGGCCCGCCGGTACCGAACCGGGGAACCAACTGGAAACCGGAGCACCAGGAGGGGTACTCAGACCCAGAACGAGGTCCAGAAGCCACTGGACCACGTCAAATTTATTGATTGAGGTCTGGACCTTAGGTCCTTTCCCGTCTTAAGACCCAAAAGACGGCAACAGCCCACCGAGGGAGATAGAAAGCCTCCGCACAGGCAGAGAGATCCCACGGGCCAGCGCCTGCGGGCAAATGGGTTCCCCGACACACATAAAGCAGGGGAGCGGACTCCCGTCGCTGAAGCGAAGGAAGTCAGCATTGTACTACAGAGGTGCAGGAGAAAGGCGGGAACAACCAACCTGAGTAAGGGGCAAAGCACAGCCGGCTGCGGGCACCGACCACCATCCTTTTGGTTTACCAGAGACTCCGGTGTATTTATAATAGTGAGTACAACAGTGCCCTCGGGCAGCGCATCGCACTGCACCATCCCACCTGCACCTCACAACCACCGGGCCCTGGGACCATCACCCCCTGCCCACGGAGGGGTCAACACCAGGCTGCGCAACACTGTCCCTGGGAACCTAGTGAATGGCAGCGGTGGTGTCCACATTCACCACAACCCGTGGGTGGCGTCACGAACTTAACCCCCAAAACAACCGCGGCTCCGGCCGTGAACCTCCCCACCGAACACCACCCCTCACGTAGCGCCAGCATCCCTTCAGAGCGACGTGACCCCCGGGTCCGGGAGGAGCTCGAGCCACCCACCGACGAGCACGGATCCGAGCGACTCGGCAGCCAGCCGAGCCCCGGGGCGGTACACATCGACTCTTCTGGCGTGACGAACAGGATTGAACCCATCCACTTACTGGTGGAAGTGCACCTTGAAGTAGGAGTCAGCGGTGACCCGTTGAAAAATTTCAGAATCCGCCATCTTGTCACTATCCCTTGGCGAGAAGTTTTCAGCCAGACCTGTCTTCCCCGCGAAAAAAGCGCGAGAGTTGAGGCCCCGTCTCCTGGGAACAGAGCGTTGCAGGAAAGAGCGTGGCTGAAAAAAGGTGAAACTGAGCAGAAAGAGAACCGAGTGCCGCGAAAAGACCAAGGGGGGGGCGGGTGAAGATCCCGTGCCATGTGACTGAGTGGATAAAGGGCAGGGACTCCAGGACTCTGCTACCCGTTGTGTTCCTGGACCCCGAGTGTGCACAATGTCCGCCCTGTCTGGCAAGCCCGAGATCCCGGAGCCTGTGCATGGAAGAGCGGCGTGGATGGAAGCTCGGACAGCGGCAATATGTGACCGCAACCAGGCCCAGGTGCGTCTACTGATGGAGCGATGGACAGCCGAGGTGGGGGAGCTGGCTGCGGTTGCACGGGCGTATGAAGTGGAGGCAGCTTTAGAGGAGCGTGTATGCGACACATGCCCCTGTGTCCCGGAGGGACCGGCCGCTGCGGCTGAGGGACCCGGTCTGCCCCGGCCCCCTATACTGCCTCCCCCATTGTCCGTATCGATCACTGCTGCTCTCCTGCCCGGCCCGCTGCTATTAACATTGGCAGCGGAGTCCGCCTCACCGGCCTGCAGGGACCCGCATGCAGGGGAAGCCGCTGGCGAGAAAGGAGAAGATACAGTTCCCATGTGGGCCGCGGGAGTGGCGCCCGGCTCAGAAGGCCTCCCGACAGTCAGCTTGGAGCTAGAGGGGGCGACCGACGAGGAGGCTGCGGCTCCCGCCCTGGACACTGGAGCTGAGGCGGCATGGAGTCGGTTGCCACCGGGAACGGCGACGTGGCTGAAAAGAAAGCTGGCGCAGTTCTGTATCCAGGTACGGGTCGAGTCGATGCAGCAAGCTCTGGGCTGGAAGCAGGAGATACAAGAGATGGTGGCTGTGGTGCGGGCAAATGAGAGGCCCTTCTCAGGGAAACCACCCCGGCAGGATAAGGCCATGCAATCCCTTCCAGACCCTCCAACCCGTCGGGAGACAGGGCCCGCTCATGGTGAAACCGGTGAACCCCAGATGCCCCAGCGCCCAGAAGAGATGGCGTCGTCTGTGGAGCTGTCCCGGATCTCCGTGCAAGCCTTGGGGGTAAGGAGTAGAGATGAGCGAACCGGTCGCGGTTCGGCTCGAGTTCGGTTCGCCGAACGGACGTCTCGTTCGAGTTCGGTTCGGCAAACGTTCGACGAACCGAACTCGAACCGCATAGGAAACAATGGCAGGCAATCACAAACACATAAAAACACTTAAAAAACACGCTCAAAGGTGTCCAAAAGGTGACAAACAACTCACAACACAACACAAACACATGGGAAAGTGACAAGGACATATACTCATGCGAAAACAAAAGAGCTGGACAAGGAAAAAGAGGAGGAGACACAGATATGAGTATATGCAAGGGAACGTCGATGCCATTACTGTGCAACTTGAGCCCTGCTTATTTTAGGCTTAAAATCTGGATAAATTGCCTGAGCTCACCACGTACGCCTTGGGGATCTTGTTGTGTCCCGCAGCCAGCGTTTTCTCGGAACGTGTCCTCAGTGCTGCTGGGGGTGTGCTGACAGCTAAGCACATGCATCTGTCCACTGACAATGTGGACAGACTAACGTTCACCAAGATCAACAAGTCATGGCTCTCAGAGGACTTTTCTTCCCCTGGCTCAGCCAGGGGAGGCGAAAGGTACGCGTATTTTTGAGAGTGCTTCATGCAAAGCATCTTTTTCATCTTGAAAATGGGGTCAACTGATGCCAGTCAAGTGGGGTGTGTGTGGCCCAATTAGTGGAAATGAGGGAAACTGTGGTTGGAGTCCCCTCGCTGTGTTTTACATGCTTTTAGAAGGGCATGACATGGCTTAGAGCTTGACTTTCAGCATCTGTAAACTGTTGGCTACCAAAATGCTTCCTTTACAACCTTTTTCGAGACCTTATGCCCATCACAGTGCCCCAAGAGCCGATGCCCAGGCGCCACTCCTTCTCCAACAAAGGCGTGCACGCGCTACACCAGCATGTCGCACCAAACATCACCGCTTCTTTGAGAAACTGTGTGACAGGGTGCATTTCACCACAGATACTTGGCCCAGTAAGCATGGACAGGGGCGTTACATGTCGCTGACTGGGCAATGGGTTACTATGGGGAGAGATGGAGAAGGGTCTGCTGTACAAGTCTTGCTGTCCCCACGAGTTGTATCAATCCTTCCTCTGTATGTAGAAGTTAATAGTACACTGCTTCTGCCTCCTCAACCTCGTGTGGGTCCTTCACCTCGGCCCAAACCCTGTGTGGTCAGGGCACCCTTCCTTGTAACTGCGCACAAGGAAAACCACACACTTCCTTACTATGCTGGCAGCAGAGCTCAATGCCATCATGTGGTCAAATGTTTACTTTGAAATGTATGGGAAATTTGAGTCACACCGCTGAGAAGTTGTGGACGGTTAGCTCTGGAGACCAAGTTTCATCAATGGTTGTCTCCACTCAACCAGCAGCCAGGGAAGGCCAGGTGCGACAATGATGCAAACATGGGTGCGGCCCTTCACCGTGACAATGTGACACACGTGCCTTGTGTGGCTCACGTGTTGAATCTAATTCTCCAGCAATTTTTAAAACACCATCCTGGCCTACATGGCCTTGTGCAGCGGGTACGCTCGCTATGTGCTCACTTCCATCGTTCGCACACAGCAGCTCAACAACTTTCGTCTCTCCAGAAGTCTTTAGGTCTGGTGGTTAAACGCCTGAAATGCGATGTGCCGACACGCAGGAATTTGAATCTGCACATGTTGCAGCGTTTGTGGCAGCACTGCCGAACCCTGCTGCAATACGTTATGACATACAGCCTGGCCGGCCTAACTTGATCCAGAGGTGGTGCAGATCACGCTGCTGGAGTGGTGTCAGATCAAGGACCTATGCACCCTTCTACACAGTTTACAAGTGTTGACGAAGATGTTTAGCACTGGCAATGCCATTCTCAGCGTGACAATTCTGGTCATCTACATGATGGAGCACACTGTAAGCATTAGTCGGAGTCAGGTGTTGGTCCAAGAAGAAGGGGAGGAAGTACAGGAGGAGTCATATGCGGAAGGGATAACAAGATCTACGAGGTCCAGATGGTCAGCGGCACCTAGGCGGCAGTCATGGTGGGGGAGAGGGATTAACAAGGGCGCATAGTATCAGCAAAAAGTGTTGAGGAAGGTGCAGGAGCCCATGAAGAAATGGAGGACGAACTGGCGATGGGCATGGAAGACTCAGCAGATGAGTGAGAGCTTGCTCACATTTCGGTTGTGCGAGGTTGGGGGGAGAGGGCAGAGGAAGGAGGCACGATTCTCACCTCTCCGCCACCAACACACCAAGGACTTTGTCCTCCTGGATGCTCAAGACACATGAGCGCCTTCTTGCTGCACTACCTACAACATGACCCTCGGATTGTACGAATTCGAAGTAATGCTAACTACTGGGTTGCCACACTGTTAGATCCCCGGTACAAGACAAAATTTGGCGAAATAATTCCTGCCATAGAAAGGGACGCACGTATACAGGAGTATCTGCAGAAGGTGGTACGCAATCTTAGATCTGCTTTTCCACTAAACACCAGTGCTGCACAGAGTGAATCTCAACGCTTTGTCATGGATAGGAGGAAATGGTCTTTTACTTGTCCACATCTGAGGGACCGAGGGCTGGCTGCTGTGCTGAGATGGCATTGAGTACGGTGTCCCTGCAGAGTTGCACTTTTGGTCATATACAAAATGAGTTGAAAAAGGACAGATGCTGGTGGAAAGGGGAACAGGTGTGTTGGAAAGGGGAAAAAAGTTTTTGTCCGTGGGTTTGGTGGTTAAGCAAAAGTAACAGTTGCTGAAGAAACACCATCTGTTACGGTGGGACTGGCAGATTTGGATAAGGTGGTATATACTATGTTACCGCTATATAACGAAAATTAATAAGAAAAGAAAGAGAAAGGTATATATCCCCATCAGCAGTCAGTGTCCACCGTGCTCCCAGATGGAAAAGGAGAGGTTGGCAAATGGAAGGTTAGGTGGAGGATACAGAGCTGTGTGGTTATGAAACTAATAGTAGCCTGAACCGAGTTAGACGCCACTCGGATCTGGAGACTGAGAGCCCTGTTAGCGTCACAGGGTCTACACCCCCACCCAGCCCAGGAACTCCCTGTTAACATCACAGGGGCCATTTAGTACGCTGACCGTGTGCATTGGGGCCACACCTGTGGACAGCAGGCGCATCAGCAGCAGCAGGCCTGTTAATGCCACAGGACTGCACAAGCAGGACTGGTAGGACAGGAGCTGGTCTTAACCGTTCTGCGTTACCAACTGTAGTGGCGGCCTGCATCGACGCCCTATCCCTGCCTACCTCTGGCCTAAAGCCACAATGGGTTCAACACATGGAGGTGTGCTCTTTCGGAGCATAATAGAAGACAGCGCACCTCCTTGTTGGCTCCAGCCCGTTTTATAACCTGGGTCCGCCCCAAACCAGGGTGGACCACAATGCACCTCCTGGAGACAAAAGCAGAGTGACACGTCATGAGTGGCATAACTAGCGTCCTATTTGGAACCGCAACTTCAATAATGACCTCATAACTGCCACGACACAAACACCTCACCAGTCATCGTCTGACCATCAATAATGAGGTGACAAGTCATAGGGGCGGGCCTCTGCAAGCCATTTGGGAGTGGCCTGGCCACATTGTCAGGACACCTGATGCCCTGTGGTCTATATGGGCCCCCCACATCAGGGGCAGGGCCAAAGAGTTCATTACCGGACCTAGTCTCTGATGCAGTAAGTGCCTGAGCATGCTCAGTAGCATGAAATACAGTCTCTGAAAAAAGACTATCAGCTTTAGCATGGTGTCTAGGCACAAAACAGGACTTAGACCCGGCACGGAGTGCAATTACCTGTGCAAAGAGGCTTTTCGCACTAAGTGTGGGAGCATGCGCTGTATCCCGAAATGAAGACTTAGCCTCAGGAATGGCACAGTCAGGCTGAGCATACTCACTAGGCGAAACACTGTAGTTAGGCTGCGGCTGGGGTAAATTGGCACATGCATGCGCACTAGCTGCCTCTCCACACTTAGACGTGGAGGAGAAATTGCTCTTCGGGTGTGGACTTGGAGATGCTGTCTATGAACAGAAGGAAAAGCTAAAGGTGTGTGTTACAGCAAAGAGCCACCGCGGAAACACTTCGTTCAATTGTGAGGGGAGTCATTTTGGAGTTTGGTGAGGAGTACCATAACGCCAGTGAGCAGCATCCTGTGCCACAGACCAACATTCTTACGGTGCTGTCTATACTGCTTACCGTGAGAGGAGCGTAAAGTCTGTATTTCTGGCAACTGGACATCACAGTACCCGGGTACGGTAGGCTGTGCCCAGACAATAATGCGGGCACGCAACACTTTGTTTTATTAGCAAAACACATATCTGTTCTGGGTAGGCCGACTATTTATAGACAATAAGACTTGCTGCCTCTGCACTGTCAAATTGTCACGTACAGTTTAAATCATAGAGGGACAGCGACACATGTTTGCATTGACTGTTGCTTTTCAAGATTTCCATGACTGTGTTGCAGAGCTGTGTGGTTTGCATTCACACTGTTATCATCTGCCTTATCTGTGAGGCTTCAGCTAACAAGGGTATTCAGGGGGGGTAATGTGTTTTGTCTATGTTTAGGTAGATAACTGGGAAGCTCTTGTGATGCGCCACTGGTAAGTCATGTTCACACACACACACACACACACACACACACACACACACACGCAAACACACAATTACTGCTACGCAGAGGGATTAGCAGGTAGTAGGCAACAGAATAGATTGTTCAATTATTTAAATTGTATGCATGGTTCTTATTGTTTGTTTTGGTAAAGTTAAACAATCATTTATCAACCCAACTGACTAGAGTCCTTTTCCTGTTGCCTGGTTTTGCTGCATAATGGGGAGCCCACCCTGTACACGACTTAAAATGAAACATAAGTCGCAATGTGAATTTTACTGTGCTACAATGCGGCCTAGCGTGCCTGTGCAACCACCGCCTGCCCCATCAAGTGCATCTGTGTGCTCTTCATCCTCTGTGACTGTGGGGACAGCAGTCTCACATGGTTTTTCACACTGAACTTCCACCCCTTTACACGCAACAGGGAGTGTGATTGACAGGTCATCACTTGTTTTGGAAGTGGAAACAGATGGTATTGTTGAGCTGTCAGACATCGAGAAAACCAACATTGGATGCAGGCTACATTATATCCACACCTGCACCTTCGTCACAGATTGGCTGGACTACCTGCATTTAATAATTGCATTCCAGAAATGGAAAGGAGTGTAGAATGCACATGTGTTGTACCTTGCTTGGCAGCAAAGGAACAGTAACTTAGTATTACAGACAATTTTAGGAAGGCAGAAAAAGAGTCAGCTCTTTGGGCAAATTAAATAGCGTGGCAAAAGTGGACAGGTGGGTACAGTGGCCGTGTTCTGTGGGTACCAGGACAGTAAAGGAAGCCTCACTTTCTATCCCTCCGAATGATCAAATGCAGCAAAGAATTCCCTGAGTTTGCTATAAAATTAGCGTAGCAAAATGTGCATGAGGGTGTCATGCAGAGGTGCTGCAAATAGCTTTTCACCAGTGGGACACTAATGGAAGTCCAACAGCCACTTTTAGGATGCCACTAAGTTTACTCAGTGTTTGCTAGTATAATGGCTTAGTAACAATGAGTTTGAGTGTGCAATGCAGAGGTGCTGCACATAGATTTGCACCAGTGGGACACTAATGGAAGTCCAACAGCCACTTTTTGTATGCCACTAAATGGCAGCATTTTTTGCTATTATTATAGCTTATTAAAAACAGAGCAGGAGGGTGTCATGCAGAGGTGCTAGAAATAGCTTGGCACCAGTGAGACACTAATGGAGTACAACAGCCACTTCTTGTATGCCACTAAATGACAGCATTTTTTGCTATTATTATAGCTTATTAAAAACAGAGCAGGAGGGTGTCATGCAGAGGTGCTAGAAATAGCTTGGCACCAGTGGGACACTAATGGAGTACAACAGCCACTTCTTGTATGCCACTAAATGGCAGCATTTTTTGCTATTATTATAGCTTATAAAAAACAGAGCAGGAGGGTGTCATGCAGAGGTGCTAGAAATAGCTTGGCACCAGTGGGACACTAATGGAGTACAACAGCCACTTCTTGTATGCCACTAAATGGCAGCATTTTTTGCTATTATTATAGCTTATTAAAAACGGAGCAGGAGGGTGTCATGCAGAGGTGCTAGAAATAGCTTGGCACCAGTGGGACACTAATGGAGTACAACAGCCACATCTTGTATGCCACTAAATGGCAGCATTTTTTGCTATTATTATAGCTTATTAAAAACAGAGCAGGAGGGTGTCATGCAGAGGTGCTAGAAATAGCTTGGCACCAGTGGGACACTAATGGAATAAAACAGCCACTTCTTGTATGCCACTAAATGGCAGCATTTTTTGCTATTATTATAGCTTATTAAAAACAGAGCAGGAGGGTGTCATGCAGAGGTGCTAGAAATAGCTTGGCACCAGTGGGACACTAATGGAGTACAACAGCCACTTCTTGTATGCCACTAAATGGCAGCATTTTTTGCTATTATTATAGCTTATTAAAAACAGAGCAGGAGGGTGTCATGCAGAGGTGCTAGAAATAGCTTTGCACCAGTGGGACAATAATGAAGTCCAACAGCCACTTTTAGGATGCCACTAAGTTTACTCAGTGTTTGCTAGTATAATGGTTTAGTAACAATGAGTTTGAGTGTGCAATGCAGAGGTGCTGCACATAGGTTTGCACCAGTGGGACACTAATGGAAGTCCAACAGCCACTTTTAGGATGCCACTAAGTTTACTCAGTGTTTGCTAGTATAATGACTTAGTAACAATGAGTTTGAGTGTGCAAAGGGCAGGAGGGTACAGTGGCAGGGTTGTGGGTCTGGGTAGAGGAAAGGAAGCCTCCCTTTCTATCCCTCCTAATGGGGAAATGCAGCGAGGAAATCCCTGACCTTAGCTACACAGACGCTGTCATCTTGTGTAGCTGTTAAAATCTGTTTTCACGGACCTGACTGTCACCTATGGCTCTGACCCTGCCGGTATTAGCCCTTACAAGAGCTGAAAGAAACTTCTATCCCTATTCTGTATAGCGCTGTGTATAGAGCGTACACAGCAGTATCGGAGACAGGAGCTACGCCAGCGGTGACTGACACCAAGACGCAGAAGGCAGATAATGGCGTGCTGGAGGAAAATGTCTGTTTTTATAATGCAGGGACATGTGACATGGACATCCTATCACACATGCCGTTGCTTCTCTGGCTAAAAGTCCACTTAGCTGTGTGTGTGTCTGGGATTGGCTGACATGCTTGCCCGCCCCACTACACGCGTGCGCTTAGGGAAGGAAGACAAGGAAAAAAAAAAAATGGCGATCGCCATTATCCAAACAGCAGTGATCTGAATGCGCTGTTCCCGCACACTATGCGCTGAAATTTCATAATAGTGTGACTCACACTATTACAGCGGAAAGCCAGCTAGTAATTAGCTTGTCTTTTTGCTGCTAGAACCATTCTCGAACGTATCTAGAACTATCGTGCTTTAGCAAAAAGCTAGAGTTCTAGTTCGATCTAGAACAGCCCCCAAAATCACTCGAGCCGCGAATTGGAGAACCTCGAACCGCGAACCGCGCTCAACTCTAGTAAGGAGAGCGTACATGGGTGCTGATCTGCACGTCCGCCCCTCTCCACCCCCCCTCTGAACATGAAGAAGAATACAGTAAAGTGGTAGCGGTTCCTGGCTATTCCGTCAGTTTTTGTCCCCGTTGGGACCCTTTTGAACCCCGTTAATGTCCCGTTTAAAATGAACATGGCCGAGAACTAGCAGGCCACCCAATAACTTTTGGGTTTGTAAATAAGTCCCGGACCACCCTTCATCTCCCACAGCCTCCGGAGAGGCAGGCTGGAGGAAGGACCTGCGGCAGAGGAGGCCGGGGTTCCGTCACCAATGTAACCGGTGTCAACCCTCAGGGTCCAAGGGGCCCTTGGATGTGGGGCCTCTGAGAGACTGCCGGGTAAGGAACTTTTTACCCGGCCCGCAAGGGCAATATCCGGACTTTGACCCGTTCCTGGACTGGGGAAAAGTGGTGTTGACCTAGTTTTAGAGGCAGCATCAAGGCTAGGTTTGCTTGGGTGGGCAACTGGAAGGACCCGGTCCCATTCCCGTTAATAAAACTGTTTTTATATTCAACGTTTAAGAATTTGCCTCCCGTAAGGGATGATTCTCCAAAAACATGCTTGAATTGTAAAATGTTGTCACGCTCCCCGGGTCCCCTGTCACGCTTTCCGGCTCCCCTGCCTCGCTCCCCGGCTTCCCTGCCACGCTCCCCGGCTTCCCTGCCTCGCTCCCCGGCTCCTCTGTCAGGAGTCCCCCGGTCCACAGCCTCCAGGCCCCCTCACCTGCGGTCCCCAGGCGGCCCGGTCCCCGCTCCCGGCGCTCGTCGGCAGCTTTGCTCCAGCCCGGCTCTCCTGCCTCCTGTTCACCGCTCCCTGCCCTGGCTTCTGGCACCCGGGCCTCGCGCATGCGCATTAGGGCGCGCGCGCGGTCATTGACCCTTTCTTAAAGGGCCAGTGTCCTCCAACAGGATATTGAAGGATTAGGTACTGGGTATATAGGGGGATCCTTTCCAAGTGGGCGGGGCCTGTTCTTCGTGTTTTGCTAAGCTAGGAGTCAGGTCTCCTTGTGTCTTCTGGTATACTTACCTATCTCTCTCCTAGAGCCGCTCCTGCCTCGCCATCCGGTCCTGATGATTCCCGAACCCCGAACGGTGACTGTCCGCCATCCCGTCAATACATACCATCTCTGATCCCTGTGGTGACCCGTCTTCTCGCTCCGTCGGTTCCGGACTCTGCCTGACAACATCTCGGCCTCCGAACCTGAGCTCCGTCACCCGGACTACCTTCAGTGACTCCGTGGTCCCAGGGACTTCTACACTCCACCCCTTTGAACGGACTGTCCTGCTACCTGTAGTGCTCCGGCTACCGGACACCTTGCCTTCGGTGAGGTGTTCAGCCCAGTGGATCCACCTCCTGGGTCTGCCCGTCCACCTGGCCCTAACAGTAAGAACAGGCCAAGGATCCCGCCGAAGCACTAGCGGCCCAGCTGGGCAACTTGCAGCAGGAACTCGGACGACAGCGCGAGACTCAGTCCCGCATGCTGGCCTTCATGACCTCGGTGGATACCCGCCTGAACACGTTGCAAGCAACTGCCACGTCCCTGGCATCTCAGGTTACCACTGCACAGTCCACGGTCACGGTTCCCGTAGCGGCTCCCTCGGAAGCTTCTAAACTCCGCTTGGCCTCTCCACCCCGATATGCCGGAGATCCCAAGACCTGCAGATGATTCTTAAACCAGTGCTCCCTCCATTTCAAGCTGCTTCCGCACCTGTTTGCCTCCGACCAAGCAAAGGTGGCGTTTGTGATGTCCCATCTAGAGGGTGAGGCACTGGCCTGGATGAACCCCTTGTGGGAAAAGGAGGACCCTGTAACCACTAACATCCAGGACTTCCTGCAGGCATTTAGAACCACCTTTGACGAACCCGGACGTGCCGCCGCATCCGCCTCATCACTCCTCAGGCTTCGTCAGGGGACCATGACGGTGGGGCAGTATGCCATCCGCTTCCGCACTTTGGCCTCAGAATTGGGGTGGAACAATGAAGCCCTCACCGCCGCCTTCTGGGAAGGACTCTCCAGTCGTATTAAGGACGAGCTGGCAGGCCGCGATGTTCCTTCTACTCTGGATGCCCTGATCGCACTAGCCACCCGCGTGGACCTCAGATTCCAGGAACGATCCAAAGAGGTGTCCCGTGAGAGACGTCCGATACAGCATTCCTCTCCTCCGCAGAAGCCCGCTGTACTTCAGTCAACGTCGTCTGGTGTCTCTGTCCACGAGCCCATGCAGATTGACCGTTTGCGGCAGTCCGAACAACGCCGAGCAGAACGGCTCGCCAAGGGCCTCTGCTTCTACTGCGGAGAGGGCACATACCTTCTACGCTCCTGTCCAGAGAGGCCGGGAAATGCCAAAGCCTAGGGCTGGTAGGAGAGGCCACCCTAGGTTCTGGGACTCTCTCAGACCCGGTTACGTGGACTGTTCAAGTGACAACGGGAGAGACGCGGTTCACGGCCAAGGCGTACCTCGATTCCGGGGCAGCAGGCAATTTCATCCAGCAGGCCACGGTGGACAAGTACCAGGTGCCTGTTACTCCACTCGACAAACCCCTCGTGATTGCCTCTGTAGATGGGAGACCCCTCTCTGACACCATCTCGTGGATCACCAAGCCGGTGGAACTACGTATCGGTGCCCTGTACACCGAGAATATCGCTCTCTACGTCCTCCCACACATGTCTCATCAAATCCTGCTGGGACTCCCCTGGTTACAGACACACGAACCGTCAGTCAGCTGGGGTACTGGTAAAATCACCCGATGGGGCTCCTCTTGCCACGAGAACTGTCTGAAGACTATACAGCCCATCCGACGACCTCCGGTTCCGGAGTCCCTACCGGGACTGCCCTCGGCCTATTGGTCCTTCGCGGACGTCTTTGATAAAAAGGAGTCAGAGGTACTGCCGCCACATCGTCCTTACGACTGTGCCATCGACCTACTTCCAGGAACTACACCACCTCGACGGATATATCCGCTGTCTCCTGCTGAAACAAGGGCCATGTCTACCTACATCACGGAGAACCTGGCAAGGGGATTCATTCGGAGATCCTCCTCTCCTGCTGGAGCAGGCTTCTTCTTCGTTAAGAAGAAAGAGGGCGACCTAGCCCATGCATTGACTACCGGGGATTGAACCAAATCACCGTGAAAAATAAATACCCCCTGCCGCTCATCCCCGAATTGTTTGATCGGCTTAGAGGAGCTCGTGTGTTTACCAAGTTGGATCTTCGGGGTGCCTACAACCTGGTCCGCATCCGCTCTGGGGACGAATGGAAGACCGCATTCAATACTCGCGATGGGCACTATGAATACTGTGTGATGCCCTTCGGCCTGTGTAACTCACCAGCAGTCTTTCAGGAATTGGTGAACGACGTGTTCCGGGACCTTCTCTACGTCTGTGTGGTGGTGTATCTTGATGATATCCTGGTCTTCTCTCCGGACCTCCAGACCCACAGAGAGAACGTGCAGCTGGTACTACAAAGACTGAGAGAGAATCATCTGTACGCCAAGTACGAGAAGTGTGTCTTCGAGCAGTCTTCTCTTCCCTTCCTGGGTTACGTAATCTCCGATACCGGTCTACAGATGGACCCGGAGAAGGTCTCTTCCACTCTCAACTGGCCCCCTCCTTCCGGACTGAAGGCAATCCAACTCTTTCTGGGATTCGCAAACTATTACCGTCAGTTCATCCCTCACTTCTCTGCTCTGACTGCACCTCTCTCCGCCTTGACCAAGAAGGGGGCTAATCCAAAGGACTGGTCACCTGCGGCCGACGCCGCGTTTGGCTCCCTGAAACAGGCATTTGCTTCCTCTCCTGTGCTCCACCGTCCTGAGTTAAACCGACAGTTCACCTTGGAGGTGGATGCCTCCTCCTCGGGAGCCGGAGCAGTGCTCATGCAGAAGTCCTCCTCCGGGAAGATGGTTACTTGCGGTTTCTACTCCAAGAGCTTCTCAGCGCCTGAACGCAACTACACCATCGGTGACCGAGAGCTATTGGCAGTCAAACTGGCTCTGGAGGAATGGCGCTACCTTCTTGAGGGAGTAGTGTACCCCGTGATCATTTACACGGACCACAAGAACCTGGAATACCTGCGGTCCGCTCAGCGACTGAACCCACGGCAAGCCAGGTGGTCCTTGTTCTTTGCCAGGTTCGATTTTCAGCTCCATTTTCGACCCGCGGACAAGAATGTACAAGCAGATGCCTTGTCCAGGTCATTCATGCCCATGGTGCAGGAGGAGGAGACATCCCAGCCCATCATCTGCCCTAGTGAAATCATTCCGGTGGCTCCTGTCACCCAGGCCCAGATACCGCCCGGGAAGACCTATGTCTCTGAGACTGACAGGCAAAAAGTGTTGCACTGGGGCCATGCCTCGAAAATAGCCGGCCATGCTGGTCAGAAGAAAACATGGAGTACAATTGTACGTCACTACTGGTGGCCATCCCTTCGCACGGACGTCGCTTCTTTTGTCTCAGCCTGCTCCTCTTGTGCCAGGAACAAGACGCCCAAACACCTGCCATATGGCCGTCTTCTGCCTCTGCCTATACCCTCCACTCCGTGGCAACACATTGCAATGGACTTTATTACGGACTTGCCCCTGTCCTCCGGACACACAGTCATATGGGTCGTGGTGGATCGGTTCTCCAAAATGGCTCATTTCGTCCCTATGGCTGGACTGCCCTCTGCCCAGGAACTCGCTGACGCCTATATACAACACATCTTCCGCTTGCATGGCTTTCCATCACACATTGTGTCCGACAGAGGAACTCAGTTCACCTCCCGATTCTGGAGGGCTCTCTGCAAACATCTGGGAGTGACTCTGGACTTTTCTTCAGCCTACCATCCTCAGTCGAATGGCCAAGTGGAACGAGTCAATCAGTTACTACGTTAATGCCCATCACGACGACTGGTCCACGCTTCTTCCTTGGGCTGAATTCTCCCATAACCACCACGTCAGTGAGTCATCCTCCAGCTCTCCCTTCCATGTCGTTTACGGACTTCAGCCTTCCGTCCCATTACCTGTATCCTCTTCCTCGGATGTCCCTGCTGCTGATGCTGTAGTCCGTGACTTTGCAACAATTTGGGACTCTGTCAAGGCGTCCCTTGGACGTGCTTCCCTGCGGATGAAGAGACACGCAGACAAGAGGCGTCTGGATCCTCCGTGTTTCTCTCCAGGAGATCTGGTCTGGCTTGCTTCCAAGTACGTCCGATTGAAGCTACCATCATAGAAGCTGGGCCCTCGCTACATCGGGCCGTTTAAAGTCCTCAGCAAAATAAATGAGGTCTCCTACAAGCTGCAGCTCCCGGCCACGATGAGAATACCCAACTCCTTCCATGTCTCCCTGCTCAAGCCGGTTGTCCTTGGTCCCTTCTCCGCTGCTGCCAGTTCTGCTCCTCCTCCTATTGCTGATGATGACATCTATGCGGGATATCGTGGCCATGAAAACCGTACGGGGCCGACAGTTCTTCCTGGTGGACTGGGCAGGGTATGGTCCTGAGGATAGGTCCTGGGAACCCCGGGAGAATGTGGGTACTCCCCTGATACGTGCCTTCCTGTCCCGATTGCGGGGAGGGGGGTGTGGGGCAGGGGGTACTGTCACGCTCCCCGGGTCCCCTGTCACGCTCTCCGGCTCCCCTGCCTCACTCCCCGGCTCCCCTGCCACGCTCCCCGGCTTCCCTGCCTCGCTCCCCGGCTCCTCTGTCAGGCGTCCTCCGCTCCACAGCCTCCAGGCCCCATCACCTACGGTCCCCAGGCGGCCCGGTCCCCGCTCCCGGCGCCCGTCGGCAGCTTTGCTCCAGCCCGGCTCTCCTGCCTCCTGTTCACCGCTCCCTGCCCTGGCTTCTGGCACCCGGGCCTCGCGCATGCGCATTAGGGCGCGCGCGCGGTCATTGACCCTTTCTTAAAGGGCCAGTGTCTTCCAACAGGATATTGAAGGATCAGGTACTGGGTATATAGGGGGATCCTTTCCAAGTGGGCGGGGCCTGTTCTTCGTGTTTTGCTAAGCTAGGAGTCAGGTCTCCTTGTGTCTTCTGGTATACTTACCTATCTCTCTCCTAGAGCCGCTCCTGCCTCGCCATCCGGTCCTGACGATTCCCGAACCCCGAACGGTGACTGTCCGCCATCCCGTCAGTACATACCATCTCTGATCCCTGTGGTTACCCGTCTTCTCGCTCCGTCGGTTCCGGACTCTGCCTGACAACATCTCGGCCTCCGAACCTGAGCTCCGTCACCCGGACTACCTTCAGTGACTCCGTGGTCCCAGGGACTTCTACACTCCACCCCTTTGAACGGACTGTCCTGCTACCTGTAGTGCTCCGGCTACCGGACACCTTGCCTTCGGTGAGGTGTTCAGCCCAGTGGATCCACCTCCTGGGTCTGCCCGTCCACCTGGCCCTAACAAATGTTTAGTATACTTGTACTTGTGTTTTCCCCTTTTTATCTTTTTCAGAAACAAAAATAAACCGGTGGTGGTCGGGCAGCCTGCGGACGGTTTGCATTAAACCAAGGGGGAATGTGACGCCCTGGACTAGCCAGATAGTCACAAGTAGACCTCTTGCACAAACAGTAGTAGAAAAAGTTTTTTTTCTGCTCACCCACATGATTATTCCATCTGGCTCCAGACTTCAGGACGGTGCAAGGACATGAACTCCGTGTTCAGAGAAGTAGGATAGATAGCAATGGAAATTCCTTTCCTAATCCAGCAACAACGTCCAAAAAGTGTAATCATTTTTTTAAAAACTAATTTTATTTGAAAAAATGTTAAAACTAACATGCGTTAGAGGGACATCCAAGGTTAAAAGGCAACATCTTACGCGTTTCAGGCCAGTGTGGCCCTTAGTCATAGACTTATGTTAACAGAATGAAACACATAATAAATAGAAAAAAAAAAAACCCACACCATCACCTTTGGGCGTACCAAATCCGGTCAAAGGTACACAGGTTCACTTGATTAGATCGACATACATAGTAACATTGCAGTTAGTAAACTGACAGCATCAATTTAACCCCTTGTTAAAAGGTACAACAATATTTTTATTGCTAGTCTCAATCGATTTACATCATTATAAGGCAAATATACTCTAAAAAACTTTTGCAATCAAAAAATTATTGCAAAAAAAAAACAAAAACCCCAAAACATTATGACCACAAAACATGCCTATATATAATCCATACATCACAACATTTAATATATATTCATCAAATCACTTCTGATGTTCATACCTGTTGGCATGCAGGTGTTATAAGCCAATATCCACTTTGCTTCCCTATCCCGCAGCATGTGAATACGGTCACCGCCTCTTCTGGGAGAAAAAACCTGTTCTATTATATTCACTCTGAGAGAACTAGTGTCCCCATTATGGTTATATAAAAAATGCTGTGATGCTCCCGATAGGTTTCTAGAGGTCGGATTTGAAATGTCATATAAATGTTCCCCAATGCGTTTTCTTAAGGCGCGGATTGTAGAGCCAACATATTGTATAGAACACTTCTCGCATGTTATCAAATAAACACAATGGTCTGAACCACAGTTCACAAAGGAGTTAATTTTATAATGTTTTCCAGTACTGGAACTCACACTTTCTTTAGTATTACACATGTGTGAACACGTTCCATATTGCTTCTTGCCGCACCTAAAAGAACTGCATGTGGGAAGCCAATTTTTTACAGTGCTGGGTGCAGATTTCACTAGATATGCGTCGCTAGGCGAAATGAGACTACCTATGGTAGGGGCACGTCTAGAGACAAATCGACAACCTGTGTCCAAAATGTTTTTAAGAGTATCGTCCACTGATAAGATAAGAAAATATTGGCGCACAATCCCAATAATTTTACAAAATCTATTGCTATACTGAGTCAAAAAAAACGGTACACTAGTCTGATCTATCCCCTGTGTGACGATTTTTGGTATCAAGTAATGAGCTCTGGACTCCCTGTTCACTCTATTTTTTGCCCTATCTATTACCGCTTTGCCATATCCCCTATTCCTCAACCTACCATCAATTATTTCACATTCTTTTTCATAAGCCAACTCCGTGCTACAAGATCTCCTGGCCCTAATATATTCGCTTGTCGGTATGTTTTTCACTATATGCTTGGGGTGATGGCTAGTGGCATAGAGAAGGGAGTTCCCTGCTATGGCTTTTCTGTAGAGCTCAGAATTAACCCGTCCAGTTGCTGGATCACCAATAAGGGTGAGATCCAGGAAGGAGATGGACTCCTGCTGACTATGGGAAACAAATTTCAAATTGAACACGTTTGAGTTAATGTAACTGAAAAAATCTGATATGGTTGCCTCACTCCCGCACCATATTATTAAAATAGCGTCTATGAAACGACCATACCAGAATATATCAGAAAGGAAAGGGTTCCAAGAATTATAGATGAACTGCTTCTCCCACCAATTCATGTATATGTTGGCTAATGAAGGTGAAAATTTGGCTCCCATACTGCAGCCGCAGATCTGGACATAAAACTGAGTCAAAAAAACAAAATAATTATTTTTAAGCAAGAAAGAAATAACATCCAAAATAAAATCTTGCAAATTTTCCGAATAGTTTGTGCAGACCAGCATCTGTTCCTGCAGTGCAGGTAATGCCATATTGTGGGGTATGGATGAATACAAAGCAGTAACATCACTGCATATCCATAAATAGCTCTCTCGCCATTCAATTTTCTGCATCACATTAAGCACATGTTTTGAATCCCTAATGTATGCAGGGGAAGATTTCATCAATGGTTGTAATCTTTCGTCCAGCCATGTCCCAATGTTCTCAAAAAGGGACCCTACCAGAAGGGAACTCCCTTCTCTATGCCACTAGCCATCACCCCAAGCATATAGTGAAAAACATACCTACAGGCGAATATATTAGGGCCAGGAGATCTTGTAGCACGGAGTTGGCTTATGAAAAAGAATGTGAAATAATTGATGATAGGTTGAGGAATAGGGGATATGGCAAAGCGGTAATAGATAGGGCAAAAAATAGAGTGAACATGGAGTCCAGAGCTCATTACTTGATACCAAAAACCGTCACGCAGGGGATAGATCAGAGTAGTGTACCGTTTTTTTCGACTCAGTATAGCAATAGTTTTTGTAAAATTATTGGAATTGTGCACAAATATTTGCCTATCTTATCAGTGGACGATACTCTTAAAAACATTTTGGACACAGGTTGTCGATTTGTCTCTAGACGTGCCTCTACCATAGGTAGTCTCATTTCGCCTAGCGACGCATATCTAGTGAAATCTGCACCCAGCACTGTAAAAAATTGGCTTCCCACATGCAGTTCTTTTAGGTGCGGCAAGAAGCAATGTGGAACGTGTTCACACATGTGTAATACTATAGAAAGTGTGAGTTCCAGTACTGGAAAACGTTATAAAATTAACTCCTTTGTGAACTGTGGTTCAGATCATTGTGTTTATTTGATAACATGCGAGTATTGTTCTATACAATATGTTGGCTCTACAATCCGGGCCTTAAGAAAACGCATTGGGGAACATTTATATGACATTTCAAATCCGACCTCTAGAAACCTATCGGGAGCATCACAGCATTTTTTATATAACCATAATGGGGACACTAGTTCTCTCAGAGTGAATATAATAGACAAAAAACACCAAAAAACTGAGCTGTGACAAATGTTCAATAAACATGCAACATTACAAGCATGTGAATTGCAGCCTCAAGACTAGAAAAAAAACAAGGAGAAAATTGTAGAAAAAATACCCTGACTATAAATAAATAAATTGCAAGTGCTTAATAAACAGGGTACTTAGTATATACATTTTTACAAAAAGGTAAGAAGCTGTCTCACCTCGTCACGGTGTACCCATCTGCACTTGCAATTTATTTATTTATAGTCAGGGTATTTTTTCTACAATTTTCTCCTTGTTTTTTTTCTTCAGCTTCTCACTTTTTGCTGTGTATTTCATCTGGGACCCAGCTAACCACTTTACCATCCATATTGAAGTTTTAACATGACACAAGTCATGTTAGCTGGGTCCCAGATTAAATACACAGCAAAAAGTGAGAAGCTGAAGAAAAAAACCAAGGAGAAAATTGTAGAAAAAATACCCTGACTATAAATAAATAAATTGCAAGTGCAGATGGGTACACCGTGACGAGGTGAGACAGCTTCTTACCTTTTTGCAAAAATGTATATACTAAGTACTCTGTTTATTAAGCACTTGCAATTTATTTATTTATAGTCAGGGTATTTTTTCTACAATTTTCTCCTTGTTTTTTTTCTTCAGCTTCTCACTTTTTGCTGTGTATTTCATCTGGGACCCAGCTAACCACTTTACCATCCATATTGAAGTTTTAACATGACACAAGTCATGTTAGCTGGGTCCCAGATTAAATACACAGCAAAAAGTGAGAAGCTGAAGAAAAAAACCAAGGAGAAAATTGTAGAAAAAATACCCTGACTATAAATAAATAAATTGCAAGTGCAGATGGGTACACCGTGACAAGGTGAGACAGCTTCTTACCTTTTTGCAAAAATGTATATACTAAGTACCCTGTTTATTAAACACTTGCAATTTATTTATTTATAGTCAGGGTATTTTTTCTACAATTTTCTCCTTGTTTTTTTTCTAGTCTTGAGGCTGCAATTCACATGCTTGTAATGTTGCATGTTTATTGAACATTTGTCACAGCTCAGTTTTTTGGTGTTTTTTTGTCTATCTTGCTTTAATGCAAGTTGGGGGTGCAGCCCTCCTGATACTGAGGCTGAACAATTACCAGCTTCTCACTTTTTGCTGTGTATTTAATCTGGCACCCAGCTAACCACTTTACCATCCATATTGAAGTTTTAACATGACACAAGTCAGGTACAGAATATGGTTTTAACTTTAGTTGGTTAGGGACTGTCTCAGATGGGTACACCGTGACGAGGTGGGACAGCTTCTTACCTTTTTGCAAAAATGTATATACTAAGTACCCTGTTTATTAAACACTTGCAATTTATTTATTTATAGTCAGGGTATTTTTTCTACAATTTTCTCCTTGGTTTTTTTCTTGAATATAATAGAACAAGTTTTTTCTCCCAGAAGAGGCGGTGACCGTATTCACATGCTGCGGGATAGGGAAGCAAAGTGGATATTGGCTTATAACACCTGCATGCCAACAGGTATGAACATCAGAAGTGATTTGATGTATATATATTAAATGTTGTGATGTATGGATTATATATAGGCATGTTTTGTGGTCATAATGTTTTGGTGTTTTTGGGTTTTTTTGCAATAATTTTTTGATCGCAAAAGTTTTTTTAGAGTATATTTGCCTTATAATGATGTAAATCGATTGAGTTTAGCAATAACAATATTGTTGTACCTTTTAACAAGGGATTAAATTGATGCTATCAGTTTACTAACTGCAATGTTACTATGCATGTCGATCTAATCAAGTGAACCTGTGTACCTTTTGACCGGATTTGGTACGCCCAAAGGTGATGGTGTGGGTTTTTTGTTTTTCTATTTATTATGTGTTTCATTCTGTTAACATAAGTCTATGACTAAGGGCCACACTGGCCTGAAACGCGTAAGACGTTGCCTTTTAACCTTGGATGTCCCTCTAATGCATGTTAGTTTTAACATTTTTCAAATAAAATGAGTTTTTATAAAAATGATTACACTTTTTGGACATTGTGCTGGATTAGGAAAGGAGTTTCCATTACTATCTACCCTTGCACAAACACCAGCCCCTAAATAGGTATCATCAGCCAACCTAAAAACCTTGAGTCACCCCTCTCAGGTCTTGACATTCACACCCGGGGGCGGAGCCAGGAGGTTGACCATGCCCTCCGAGGAGTTCGGATAGCCTGAGGCGGGAAAACACAACAGAGATCTGTTAGGAGGGAGAGGAGAGTGGAGCAGTTAGAAAGGAGAGGAGTGAAAAAGTAGAGAACATCTGTCAGGGATCTGGGTCGTAGCCCGGATACCCTGTGGCCAGGAGGCAGATGGTCGTTGCTGCCTGCAGGAGCCGGGAAGACGGCTGGTGGAACCGTAAGGGACCGGGACAGGGTAGTGGCCCGCCGGTACCGAACCGGGGAACCAACTGGAAACCGGAGCACCGGGAGAGGTACTCAGACCCAGAACGAGGTCCAGAAGCCACTGGACCACGTTGAATTTACTGATTGAGGTCTGGACCTTAGGTCCTTTCCCGTCCCAAGACCCGAAAGACAGCAACAGCCCACCAAGGGGGATAGAAAGCCACCGCACAGGCAGAGAGATCCCATGGGCCAGCGCCTGCAGGCAAACAGGTTACCCGACACACATAAAGCCGGGGAGCGGACTCCCATCGCTGAAGCGAAGGAAGTCAGCATTGTACTACAGAGGTACAGGAGAAAGGCGGGAACCACCAACCTGAGTAAGGGGCAAAGCGCAGCCGGCTGCGGGCACCGACCACCATCCTTTTGGTTTACCAGAGTCTCCGGTGTATTTATAATAGTGAGTACAACAGTGCCCTCGGGCAGCGCATCGCACCATCACCATCCCGCCCGCACCTCACAACCACCGGGCCCCGGGACCATCACCCCCTGCCCACGAAGGAGTCAACACCAGGTTGCGCAACACCGTCCCCGGGAGCCTAGTTAACGGCAGCGGTGGTGTCCACATTCACCACAACCCGTGGGTGGCGTCACGAACTTAACACCCAAAACAACCGCGGCTCCGGCCGTGAACCTCCCCACTGAACACCACCCGTCACGTAGCGCCAGCATCCCTTCAGAGCGACGTGACCCCCGGGTCCGGGAGGAGCTCGAGCCACCCACCGACGAGCACGGATCCGAGCGGCTCGGCAGCCGGCCAAGCCCCAGGGCGGTACATTACTGTAATTGGCTTGGCCGCACAGCGTCATATGGGGCTATATAAGGCTGCCACCATTTTGTGAACACGCATTAATTCCTGAGCTGTTGGTGTAGCTAGACTGTACTGTGTGCGGGACAGCGTTTATACAGCATTTATACAGCAAACTAATAATAGTCCTTGTAAGGGCTGAACACAGTGTCCACTAGCTGCTAGCAGCTGTGTAAATCATAGAACCAGGTATAGGGACAGTGCAGTGCGTTCTATGAGGTAGTGTTCCTGCTGCACAATCCAAAATAGTCCTTGTAAGGGCTAAACACAGTGTCCACTAGCTGCTACCAGCATTGTAAATTGTAGAACCAAGTATAGGGACAGTGTTACTGCATTGCTTAGTCAGGTGAGAGCCGTTCCTGTTTTTCCTGTTTTAAACAGCCAAAAAAAAATATTCTCATATTAGTGGTGCATATGGTCTGTTACTGCAGTGTATGATATAGGGAGAGCTTATTCACAGGCATGGAAAGATTTAAAGCTGTCTTGTCATCTGCTACTAATAATCAACAATTTCAGCACTGCTACATCCCTTGTGTCTGTTATACTAGGAATAGGTATTACAACTTGCAAAAAAAGGTCCCAAAATTGTCAAAACAAGGGGTTCAGGTGTAGTGTAGTGCCCGTCAGCCACCATCTCAATTAATCCTGCTCAGTTGCGTCCTTCTGTTGGCTTAATAGCGTACAGAAACTCCATAGTACCCTACTGCTAAAAAAAAAAGTGTAAGTTTAAAAAAAAAAAAATAATAAAAAATTGCTGTCACAGCCTGTAGTTCTGCCTGAAGCCAAATACCATAATATATAGCATCCTGGTGGTGGCTTCATATCTTACACAACTTAGAAAGTGGCCTGCTGCAACTAACACACAGTCTCAGTGTTACCCAATTTTTATTAATACTCGGTGTCAGTGCACTATTTCTGCCTGAAGGCCAGAACCTTCCTATCAGCAAACTAGCATCCTTTTGGGGGCTTCATATCTTACCGCACATAGAGGTAACATTTGGTTAGGTACCCATGCACACAAGCAGGTTTTAACCGCATATAGAGGTAACATTTTGATAGGGACCCCATAAATAAGAGATTACCGTGAAGTGGTTATGGGGCAGTAATGAATTGATCAATACATTAGCTAAATATCTCTTTTTTTCAAAATAATCCTCAGCAGTTATGCAATATCACCAAAAAAATCTTTTTGCCATTTTTCATATGGCTAGTTGTATTTTTCATTCTTTATGTATCATCAAGCAGTTATGCTTGTTCATATTACTCTGAATTTGGTGTGCAGCTTTCACTTCATATAGATTATGTATTTTTTGGCTAGCACCCTGTTCACATTTACAATGGCGTTCCAGCAGTCATTTTGATTGTTATGCAGTTTTTTTTCTGTCTGAGAACCCAGTCCCGCCCTTTAGCCATGATTATTCAACTTCCTATATAGCCAGGTCCCTTGATTCCCATACACAGCAGGTTTCAGCCGCACATAGAGGTAACATTTGGTTAGGTACCCATGCACACAAGCAGGTTTTAACCGCATATAGAGGTAACATTTTGTTAGGGACCCCATAAATAAGAGATTACCGTGAAGTGGTTATGGGGCAGTAATGAATTGATCAATACATTAGCTAAATATCTCTTTTTTTCAAAATAATCCTTAGGAGTCATGCAATATCACCAAAAAAATTTTTTTTTCCATTTTTCATATGGCTAGTTGTATTTTTCATTCTTTACGTGTTATCAAGCAGTTATGCTTGTTCATATTACTCTGAATTTGGTGTGCAGCTTTCACTTCATATAGATTATGTATTTTTTGGCTAGCACCCTGTTCACATTTACAATGGAGTTCCAGCAGTCATTTTGATTGTCTTACTAAAACACAGTCTGAGTGCCAAAAACCAATACTAAAATAAAAGTGTTGTCAAACCCTGTCTTCTTTTGAGGCTGAAAGACATTCACAACATCTTTGTCGTCAACTCCTCCATGTAGTAGTTTGTCTAATAAAGGTACCTTGCAGTTTTTAGACTTAGAGAAACAGCTATCTTGAGAAACTATTAACACAACTGTAACAACCCAGCATCAGTGTTGTTCCACTGCCTGTAGAAAAGGTCACATTATAGTATTCACCTTCAAATAATCAAACAAAAAAAATGGGAAAAAGAGGGGATAAGGGCCGTGGACGAAGTGGTAGTGACAGTGGTGGTCGCCCAAGCAGTGTGATTGAGCCAAAGAAAAAGGTACCTGCTTTACCTACCCATGCCTTCCTATCCCAATTTTCTTGTCCACGTGGGAAAGCCTCTTGCGTCCTGAACAGTGCGAACAGGTAATGAGTTGGCTAGCAGAAAATGCCTCCAGTTACTTGTCGAGTAGCAAATCCCAAAGGTCGACACAGACAGACTTGAGTAGCCCAGAGGCTGGCCCATCGAATCCTCAGCCTGGTCCTCCTTCCTCACAACATCAGTATTCTAAGGAAACATATGACACCAAAGTAGGTTACTCTGAGGAACTGTTTATGGGACCCTTTGACCTTTCTTGCCTCTCACCGCGCAACACTACCAATGCAGGTGAGGCCGTGGTGTGCAGTGATCCACAGATCTATGAGCAACCAAGGCCAGAAGAAAGCCATGTTGCTGGCCGTGACATGCTGGACAATCAGGTGGAAGTATTAGAGGATGATGAGACACAGTTGCCCTCAGGTCAGCCTGAAACCTCCATTCCCGAAGATGTTGACCTTCAGGAATTTGTAGACGACCAGGTCGATGATGAGGTGACTGATCCAACATGGACGGGTGGCATGGATTGCGAGAGCAGCAGTGCAGGGGAGCATGTTCCCATAGTCCACAAAAAGGCTGTAAGACATAGGGTTTCGACCACTGCCAGAAGTCAAATCAACTGTGCACATGACACCACCACCTGTGGCATCTCAGAGTCCAAGGGTCCGTGCACTATCTTTGCCATCTCAGAGTCCAATGGTCTGTGCACCACCTCAGCCATCTCAGAGTCCAAGGGTCCGTGGTGCGATTGTGTGGGAGTTTTTTTTTCCTAGAGTCCTTCGGACAAAACGGTTGCCATTTGTCAAATCTCTCAGACCAAGCTTAGCAGAGGCAAAAATACTTCCAGCTTGGGCACCTCCAGCATGAGAAACCATATGTTAGCCAAGCATACCACTAGTAGGTGTTTGACAGCTCTATGTGAAAAACACGATTTCCAGACTCAAAACTCTGCCACTTCCCCTGGGCTGCCTGCTTCCCAAACTGGTGTGCAAGAAGGTGGCACTGATGCCTCCTTCTCCCAACCTGATGTTGGTCAAACTCAATCATCAACGACCACATCCGCTTCGTTGTCCCAGCGTTCCATTCAGTTGTCCATACCACAGACCTTCGAAAAGAAGTGAAAATACCTCGTTACTCACCCAAGGGCAGAAACCATAACTGCACACAATGCATGATTGATAGTGAGTCACCCCCAGGCCACGGCAGTCGCCCCCAGGACTGCACTTCACTTCTAGGGATGCCGCAGGGACTTCTCTTTGGAAACGTGCTCTGGTCACAGGTATGTCAGGTTGCTTAATTTTGTGTCGTGACGCCACTCTCGGTTCTTGCGGTCAGGGTGATAGGTGACTGCCACTGCAGTTTAACGAGCGTCTGGGGCTGATGGTATCTTCAGTTAGATTGTGTGGCCCCCCGAGAGTGAGGCCGGCCCCAGGGGCTTGGGTGTATGTGTGTGGAACAACAGGTCGCAGAAGAACTCAGTCTCAGTCCAGAAATGTCTTTCAACTGTTTACTCACTTTCTGGTGGTAGAGTGAGGCAACCCGGGCGATACTGAGATGAACCAGGTGGAACCAGGTATCCTTCAGGCTTGTATAGGGGTGACTGCTGACTCGCCTTCCTAGCACTTCTTGTTTCGGACAACCCCTGACTTAAAGTACCGTGGGATTCATCCATGGAAGTCGCAGCTACCTTTTCTCCCCTTTCTGACCCGTTTGCTGGCAGTGTGGACCAAGGAAAAGATAGCTCCAGGCTCGATTCTCCTTATAGGCCCCCTTGTTGCTGCTGATGCTCGGGCTCTGTGATGGTTGGTGTGGAACCTTTTAGTCCCACCACCTGCAGGATTTAGCAGACCACTAAATGAATGTCTGGCTCTAGGGACCTGATCCCCATGCGTGCATCATTACCAGGAGTCCACGTACTCAACTGCCTTTCCTTTCTCTTCTGCAGGAGTCTTTCAGTCTGACTGTGTGGCAATGTACTCCCCCGCCAGCAGCCACTACACGAGCTGGGTCTGACTAGTGTGTTCGCTCTCTTGCGTCTGCACTTCAGACTCGGCTACCTCCAGCTCCTGTTCCCTTGACTGCCACTGCAACTACTTGTTTCCAGCTTCACTACAGCACCACTAGCTGAGATGTGGAGGCCACGCCCCCTCTTGCGTCTGCCCAGGGGTCACCTCTAATGTGTGTCTGAGACCTAATTACAATGTTACCTTATGAAATTTTGCATCACCTGGCAACTTTTGGATTTTAAGAATGCGCTATTGTGGCGCCCTGGCCTAGCCAGGTCGTCACAGATAACATACAAACACCTCCACCCCCTATTAGACAGGGACACCAACCAAACAAAAATCCTTGTTGCCTCCCTCCAGTGTCTGATGTCCACACCAGGTGGGGCGGGGCTAAGCGGTTGGCTCCACCCACCGAGGAGTTCACAGGCCTGGAGGCGGGAAAAGTGACAGTTCAGTGTTGGAGAGTGAGGAGTAAACACTTGGGTGTCTGGGTTTGTGGCCCAGGCAATGACAGCAAGGTTGGCAGACGGTGGTGGCCGTCTGCAGGAGTGGTGGAGCGACGCGGAACCGTAGGACCGGGGTCGGGCGACGGCCCGCCGGTACCGACCGGGGAGCAAAGTGAAGCCAGCTCACACAGGCAGGGCCATCGGACCCCGACCAGGCTTGGAGCTGCCGACAATAGTCAGATCCGAATGTGACTGGAACCCCAGGGGTTTCACAACAGCAAAAGTCCCGATTGAAGGCAACCGCCCACACCGTGAGGGTATACAGCTATCTCCTAAGGCTAGAGACCCAAGGGCCAGCGCCTGCGGGCAAACGGGCTCCTCCGGTACCCATACACCGGGGAGCGGACTACTGTTGGGAATCCATAGTAGTCAGAAAGAAGAACATCAAGGTGCAGGGAAAGACAGCCGCCATCACCTGTCCGGGGAGAGACACTGCAGCCAGCTGCGGGACCCGTCCATCCAGCCGTTTGGTTTACCAAGGACTTTGTACCTTTCTTGCTGAGTGAGTACACCCGTGCCATCCGGCACTGCGCCGCGCTGTCCCTGCGACCCTGCACCTCACCGACCCTACCTCCCCGTCACAACATCACCGGGCCCCGGGACCCCTACCCACGGAGGGGGAAAACAACATCCCAGCTGCTCCCTACCATCGCTCCCGGGATCCCCGTCACCAGCAGCGGTGGTGCCTATCTTCACCACGACCCGTGGGTGGCGTCACGGACTAAATCCCCCAAACCAATCACCCTTTTCACTCACGGGCGAGGAGCGCCGCTCGAGTCCCCGGATCCGGCCCACCGCTCGAGCCACCGAGCAGCCATCGCAGCAGCGCAGGACCCGAGCATTAGCGAGCACGCGGCGGCGGCGTCCTCCCCGCCCGCGACACTATAACCAGAGGAGACTATAATGATCATGTTTACACCTACTATATAACTGGAGAATAATTTGTATAGTATACATATCATTTTCTATACAAGGAGACTACAAAATTTACGTCTAAATCTACTATATAATTGGAGGATAATTTGTATAGTATATGTATCATTTTCTATTCTGCTTTTGAATGACCCCTGAAGAATCTCCTGTGGGAGGGGAAACGCGTCGAGTCGAGGGTTGATAACATCACAACCTCCTCACAAATATAGTAATTGGCAATATATTCAGAACTATATCTCAATGCAGAATCAACTAATGTAGGGTAAAGTGTTGCCCTTAGGGATCTTGACTGTAGGACCCTTGACTGTAGGACTGTTTAGGGATATAATTTTGTGTTATGCCTAACTGACATTTGTTTTTGTTTTTTGCTCCTAAATAGGGGAAACACATAGGATTATAATCAGAAGGGGGATATATGTCTCTATTGTTTGTTTGGCACTAAATGGATTGTTTGCTATATACTGTGGAAGTGTTTTTTATTTGATTGCTTCTGTTAATAAAATTAAATTTTATAAAATTAAGGAGTTTTTTAGTCTATGAATCAGAAATTGAATTTATTAAACTCCTTGGCATGTTATGCTCTGTTGCAAATCCAATTTTTAAAAATAAGCTGTTGGGAGCTGTTGGGATTACCTTGTGATGCTGTGCTCCATGGTGTCTGAACCATTATCCCATGGGGGAACTGAGTTTATTAAACCTCTTGGCATGTTATGTCCTTTTGCAAATCCTACCAAATTTTTAAAAATAAGCTTTTGGGAGCTGTTGGAAGTACCTTGTGATGCTGTGCTCCATGGTGTCTGAACCATTATTCCCTTTGGGAACTGAATTTATTAAACTTCTTGGCATGTCATGCCCTGTTGCTTATCCCACCAATTTTTTTAAAAAAAAAAAGCTGTTGGGAGCTGTTTTTTTAAAAAAAAGCTGTTGGGAGTACCTTTATGATGCTTTGCTACATGGTGTCTGAACCATTACACCCTAGGAGAACTGAATGTATTAAACTCCTTGGCATGTTATGCCCTGTTGCTTATCCCACCAATTTTTTTTTAAAAAAAAAGCTGTTGGGAGCTGTTGTGAGTATCTTCTGATGCTGTACTACATGGTGTTTGAACCAATCCCCCCTGGGTAAACTGAATTTTTTTTAAATCCTCGGTGTTAGCTAGTGAAATAAAGCCTGAGTTCCAGAGTGAAACAACTGCCACTTCCACGGTGCTGCATGCTTCACAAACTGCGGTCTAGGAAGCCGGCGATGATGCCTCCTGCTCCCAACTTGCTTTTGGTCAGACACAATCATCATCAACGATATCAGCTTTGATGTCCCAGTGTGGCGTTCATTTGTCCATAAAACATACAATTCTGAATCATTTAACTAGAATTTTAATAGAGGGCCACTGCAGCTGGTGGTGTTGTTGGTGGAGGAGGAGGAAGAGGAGGAGGGCAAGACCAACATCCAAATGGCCACATTGGCAATAGCACTGTAAAGTGTTATGGAATACGTATTCCAACTTTCACACTAATGATATAGGGGACGCAGAAAACTACAAATGACTGCCATCCCTCCCCAATGTATGTTACAGGGCACACCTGAGAGCCCTAAGAAGTCTGAGATTTGAGGACAGCCAGTGGCCCTTTCTACATTTGAATAGAGGGCCACTGAAGCCAGTGGTGTTGATGGAGTAGGAGGATGAGGAGGGCAAGGCCAACATCCAAATGGCTACATTGGCAATAGCACTGTAAAAGTGTTATGGAGTACGTATTCCAACTTTCACACTAATGATATAGGGGACGCAGAAAACTACAAATGAATGCCATTGCTCCCCAATGTATATTACAGGGCCCACCTGAGAGCCTAGGAAGTCTGAGATTTGAGGACAGCCAGTGGCCCTTCCTACATTTGAGTAGAGGGCCACTAGAGCCGATGGTGCTAGTGGAGGAGGAGAAGGGCAAGGTCAATATCCCAACGGGCACATTGGAGCTGACCTTTTAAAGTGCTGTCAAATAAGTCCCAAAAAAGGAAGTGTGAGACAGACACCAATATAATGTATGTTACAGCCCTATCTAATCAAAAAAGGAAAAATGTAAAAAATGAAACGTGTGAACATATGCTAAAGTCTTTTCTTTTGGGAGGTCGAGGCTTGATTTGACATTTTATTACAGTTATTAGGCACTAGAAACTGTTTCTTAGCAATTTCCCCTCTTTTACTTTGGTTTGAGAGCTGTTCTGGCGACTACATAAACGCCACGTGCTGCTCTGACCACGTTATTCAAAGACACCAGAAATGCAGTGAGGCACCTTCTGCAGGCTCTGCCCATACTGTTTCAGCCTTTTCCCATCCATTTCAGCCTTTTCCTCAGTTACCACAGGTCACCGACAGGTCTGACGTAAAATTATTCTGGTTTCATATAGACTTACATTGGGGGTCGAATATTTACGAATGCTTGAATAGTGGCGAGGTATTCGCCGGATATTCATCGAATCGAATAATAGGGTATTCGATCATCCCTAATATTTATATATGGACTTTCTTTGCTGGATGTGCACCCATTTGCTAAGCGTTTTTTTGATCTACTAATAACAATTTGTCAGAAGGATTAGCAGTGCCCGGTTTCTCAAAGTCACTTGAAATCAAAGACTTGTTTATCTTTATAAACGTTAGGTGGTCTACGCTTTGAAGGGTCAGCCGGATGCGCTTATCAGTCAATACATTACCAGCAGCGTTGAAGACATTTTCTGAGATAACTCTTGCTGCCGGCCAAAACTTCCAAGGTGTGACTGGCGAGCTCAGGCCAATCTTCCATTTTTGAAGACTAAATATAAAAGGGTCCAATCTCCCCCTTATGGTATTGATGTTGAGCTCCTGCACTATCCTCTCCTATGTGTCAGACTTCTACTCTCTTCTGCTGGTGCATGCATTGGTGTAAAAAATGTGTGCCGTAAAGCACAGAAATTAGTTCTGGCACTTGAACTGCTGCTGCTAATGCTTCTGTGTTGACGACGCAATGTTCCCGTAGTTGGAATTCTAGAACTGTGATTCACACTGTGTGCCTCTCTGCTGTCTTGTGGAAAAATACTGTTAAAATGCTCTACAAGCTTTTTTTGATACTTCATCATCCGTGAGTCCCTTTCCAGGGGTGCAAGCATCTTGCAAAATTGACTCTTGTTCCAACCATGAATCTAATAGAGTGGCAACCCAGTGGTCAGCAGTATTTCTAATAGTAACAATACGGTCATCATGTTGCAACTAGTGAAGCAAGAAGGCTCTCATGCGGTCGAAGTCCATGTTGTGTTGGTGGCGGGGTAATGCTCAAGTTTGCCTCCTTCGTCCCCTTCCACCAACCACAGAAAAAAGACACAGGATGAATATCTTCTTTGTCTCCTGTTTTTTCTGCTCCCATCAACCTTTCCTCCTCCATTTGTTCCTCGGCTCCTACACATTCACTACCACTTTGTGTGTTACTATGAGCCCACCTCAGTCAATAGACTCTACACTCCCATGACACCTGCGTTTGCGACAACTGTCCGGACTTTACAAGAAATGGTATCCCTTTCTTATGCTCCTCTGCTTCCTCCTCTTCCTCTGGGACCCCAACCTCCTCCCACAGACTATTCAAAATGGGCTCCAACACGTACATGAGCGGAAAAGTGATGCTGATGATGGCATAATCAGCACTAACCATCTTTGTAGCCATTTCTAAACTGTACAGGAGGGTGCAGAGGTCCTTCATCTGTGCCCAATCCGCAATCGTGATTTGCCCCTCATCCGTACTACATTGTCCAAGGTTATGCGTCATGGCATAGTGCACCAGGGGTTGTTGCTACTCCCACAGTTGCTGCAACATGTGCAGAGAGGAATTCTACCATGTTGGCACATTGCATAACTATAGAAAATAGCTCTGGCACAGCAAATGAAACAATATGCATTACATATCAACTGGTTAGCCGGTAAGTTGAAAGTCCTTTGTAGCTTTGCAAGTTGATTAGCCATGGGGTGCGAATGGCAGAAGTGAGCACACACCAACTGTGCCTTGTGCAGCAGCGTATCCAGCCTGGGACAGTGGGCTAGAATCTTCTGAACAACCAGGTTCAGGAGCCATGTAAGGCACATGTGGGATATCGCCCAGGCGTAGGCCTTCTAACAGGTTTGCACCATTGTTGCACACGGTCGTCCCTGGCTCCAGGTTCAGTAGACACAGCTATTGATCGAACTCGGCCCGGATAGCGGTCTACAACTCTGCAGCTGTGTGACTGCATCATCCGATGCAGATTAATTTCAGCATTGCCTGATTGCATTGAGCCGTGACTGAGTTGTACAGAGGTGGAGGGGATTCTCTCTGTACTCTCTGAACGCGTGTTACGAGGGCATAGGTGGAGACCTTAGAGGAGGTGGAAGAAGGAGAAGCGGTAGATCCAGAACTTTGTCCCAAAAGCCTTTAGGATTTCCACACTTGGGAAGCAGCCCCTTCTTCACCTGCCCATGCAGCCACGAGAGTAACCCAGTGCCCAGTCAGCGAGATGTAACACTCCTGACTATGCTTGCTCATCCAGGTGTCAGAGGTGAAATGCACCCTGGGAGACACAGAGTTTTTCAAAGAAAAGGTAATCTTGGCTGCGACGTGATAGTGTAGTGCAGACACAGCTTTACTAGAGAAGTAATAGCGACTGGACAACTGATACTGGGGGACTGTGATGGTCATCAGTTTTCGGAAACCCTCTGTATCCACCAGGTAGAAAGGCAGCATTTCCATAGCCAACAGTTTTGATATGGTGAATTGCAAGTACTTCACTGTCATATGTGTAGGAGAAAATGGTCTTTTACGTGACCAAAATTGCAGGACCGAAGGCTGGCTTCTATGCTGAGAGAGGATCCATAAGCCGTGGACTGGGAGGGAGGAGTAATGCTGAATTGAAAAACATGTGGTGTGCTTGGTATCTCACATGCATCAAAAACACCAGGCACGGTCACTTCAAAAACACTTGACGGGCCACAAGAGAAGGTTCTGTGTTAGAATAGTTTCGCCGGTGACTCAGGAGGAGGAAGAACCGGCAGGCGATGTTGATTCGGTGGCCGGTGCTGGGTAGGCCAGTTATTCCGCATTTTAGTGAAGTGAGATTCCCACAGTTATGCATGTTGGTTGCACATGTGTCTGTTAACACATGTAGTTGTCAAATTATTAGAATTTTTCCCTCTACTCAGTCATTGTTTATAATGTTGGCAGATAATGAAAGTTGAGTCATCCTTTGCGGTTTCAAAAAAGGCCCATGCTAGGCATCCCAGCTAGAGTTGTGGGTGAGGATGCAGTGCTTCTCATGGTTGCATCACTATGTGTGGGAATCTCCAATGTAATGTGCTCCTCCTCTTCTGTTGAGCTACACAGCTGTGTGGGTCTGTGTTCACACCAAGTGGAATCTAGAACTTAACCGTCATGCTCTATGTTGTCCCACTCCCCCTCCTCTTGACGTGACATCACAGAACAGTATGATTTTTGCCTCAGGTATCTGAGTCTCATCATCATCACCTCCACCCTCGGGGGTTAACGTCAGCTGACGAGGGTGGGGATCCTGCTCAGACCCTACTTCGTCTGGGACAGGATCCAACTCACAAAACTTTTGATCGTCGGTGCAGATGCTTTCCTTCTCTTGAGTCAGTGAATCTTTGGAGCAGACCTCTGATGCCCATGGGATAGAATGTGTAAACAGTTCTGCAGACTCGCCAATGTTTGGTTCTCCACAGTCAGTTTGCAGGTTGTAGATTTGTGACGCAAGCAGAAACAAGTGTAATTGGGGTGGCACCTCGGAGACAACCGTGTGTTATGTTGAGGTGCACTAAAAGGAGGAGTGCACTTGATGCAGCGCTTGCTATCCACTCTAGCACATGCTATGAGCCTCATTTCAAAGTTGTTGAGATGTGTGGCTACCAAAGAAATCTAGTGGAGTAGGTTTTCCAGTAACAGATGTTGTTCTCATTTCTCTGAGTATAGGTTGATCTGGTGTTTTCTCACTAGAGCTTTGACTAACAGAACTTCCTACACGTACACCTCAAATACGCCACCTTTTTACTCTTCTACCATCACCTTGTGATTTACCACTCCAGGTTGATGTACCCTACCACTGTTAAACAGATGTTTCCCGACCCCCGACTACACCTGTCAGACACCTGACACAAAAGATAAATTATTTATTTCCTGACTGAGTTGGCAACATTGTGAATTACTAATTTTGAGCATTAAAACATGTTAATATTTAGCATTATAAATTCAAAAGAACAGCACACATTATTAAAATCAATTAAGAGTGTTAATGAGTATTTGTTTCTCTTTCTCTTTGTAGCAGTAATACCTTGCTAATTAGTATATTGCGGCTAGAAAAAGGCCTATAATCCAGCTCTCAATATCAGTAATAGGCTATAGTATAATCCATATCCATTGCTGCTCTCTATATTAAAATTGTGAATGTTATTGACTGAGTAATTTTGACCAGGCAATGAAAACTTCCAAGACCTTTTTAGCTAGTTCACTAGCAAACTGACAACAGGCAGTACTAACTAACAATACCTACATATATGATTGACTGCATAATTTTGAGCAGGCAATGATAACTGCTAAGACCTTTTTACCTAGTTCCTTAGCAAATTTTCATCAGGAACTATTAACTTACTGTAACGCTTGAAGGCGATGTAAGGTCAGCAAGTGAGATTAGTGGATCCACTGGATGACAGGAGGGACCCAGGCTTACCCCTTAGTGGGAGGGGCTGAACGAAGCACCCACCACAATGCGGATGCCAGGTACCATTCCCAGGGCACTGACCAGTACTGTGGCAGCTGACATTTAGGACATGTAATGGACTCAGGTATAGACGGGTACAGGCAGGATGATTAAGGCAGGCTGGCCAGGTGGGTATGAACAGGATTTGTGGGCATGGCAAGGATAGACAGGTATGGGAAGACAGGTACAGGAGACTGACAGAGTTAACAGGACCTGACAACTAGCTAGCAGACTGGTGTACTGACTAACTGAATGTGTTGTGCAGGCACCTCCTCTAATGGGAGGGTGCCTTAAATACATAGTGCCTCTCAGCTATAGGCTTCAAGGCATTTTCTGGAAATAGCATGCTGGCCTTTTAACAGATAGGCAGCTGTGTGCACGCACGTCTTAGGGGCACTTCCGGGAATCCTGTATGACATGTATAGGGCCCGGGAGATGAGGAAGGAGGCAGCATCGCATGTGGTAGGCCGGAGGAGAATGGGGAGGACGCGACCTGACTGGGGCATTGAGTAAATTGGTGTCTCTGCAGAGACGCCGGCGTTACACTAACAATACCTACAAATGTGATTGACTGCATAATTTTAAAGGTAAAAAGGTTTTTTTTCAGCTCAGCTGGTAATCAGTAGAACTAGTTCCTCTGTCCAGGACGGTGCAAGGAGGTGGGCTCCATGTTCAGGAGTGGAATGGCAATAGGTTTTGGAAAGGTGTTTCCTGTCCAGCAACACATCCAGAGATGGTTTAGTTAAAATTTCATTTTATTTTAGAAAAAACATAAAACTAACATGACGTTAGGTGGACATTCAGAGCAGATAAAAAACGTCTTACGCGTTTCAAGCCAGTGTGGTTCTTAATCCTAGACATATGCTGTTTGAATAAGACACAATATGTAAAGAAAATACCTGATCACTCCCTTGAACATCATATCCTGTTTGGACACATACAGGTTGTACTAATCACTCTCCCAGAGTAGCAGCAGCAAAACATTATGGCCCATAGGTCTCTGCAGGTCATTTAACCCATCATAAGCCATTGAACATAGCAAATCCTTGTAAGATAAACTCTTTCCAATCATGAAATCATAAATTAACTTTCTTACTCGAGAAACAAAAAATAACATAACATATTGCTTTTCTCAATATCCCAAAAAAAAAAAATTATAAATGAATTCAATAGACTTGTAGCTAATGCAATTAGTATATATACATAAGGTCGCTTCTAATATTCATACTCATTGGCATGCAGGAATTGTATGTTAAAAAAACCGAAAAAACTAACATCACCACTGTGGTCATATAAAAAATGCCTCGATGCTCCTGACAAACTCCTAGAAGTATGATTTAGGATGTCATACAAATGCTCCCTTATGTGTTTCCTCAAAGTGCGGCTTGTGCAACCTATATATTCTTTCTGGCATTTTTCACATGTTATAACATAGACACAATAATCCGTGCCACAGTTAATAAAAGAATTGATCCTGTGGCGCTTTCCCGTGATGGAATTAACGCTCTCTTTAGTATTATACATATAGGCGCATATGCCACATTGTTTTTTGCCGCACTTGAAGGAACCGCATGTGGGTAACCAATTCTTACCATCAATATGCACGGGCTTCCTCAGATATAAATCACTAGGGGAAATTAAACCACCGATCGTAGGTACACGTCTAGATATGTAGCGGCAACCTGCATCCAAAATATTTTTGAGGGTTTCATCCACATGTAGAATGGGTAGATATTTACGAACTAATTGTGTGATTTTATGAAAGCTGCCACTATATTGAGCAGAAAAGACTAGAGCACTATTCTGATCCATTTTTTTCCATGGATTTTTTTTGTCTCAAATAATCTGTTCTAGATTTTGAATCCACTTTCCTTTTTGCCCTGTCAACCCAAATTTTGTCGTTTGCATTGTTTAGTGAATGCCGCCTCTGTGCTACATGACCTTTTTGCTCTAATGTATTCCCCAATAGGAATATTGCTCACTATATGTTTGGGGTGATTGCTGGTAGCATGGAGGAGAGAGTTTCCTGCCACAGCTTTTCTATGGAGTTCCGAATCAACCTGTCCATTCACAGAATTACCAGTGAGGGTTAAATCCAGAAAAGGAATAGACTTCCCCTCATTACTGGAAACAAATTTTAAATTTAAGTTACTGGAATTGATGTATTTGAAAAATTCTGGTATGGTTGTTTCACCTCCACGCCATATTATCAAAATATCATCTATGAAATGACCATACCAGAAAATATCAGACAAAAAAGAATTCCAGGAGTTATAAATAAATTGTTTTTCCCACCAATTCATGTAAATATTGATTAGTGAGGCTGAAAATCTCCCTCCCATGCTACAGCCACAGATTTGAATATTGTGCTGTTTTAGAAAAACAAAATAATTATTTTTGAGCAAAAATAATGTAACATCCAAAATGAAATCCTGTAAAATTTCAGAATAATTCCAACAAGTCAGCAGTTGCTCCTGCAGGGCGGTTATGGCCAGATCATGCGGTATAGAAGAATACAATCATGTTACATCGCTGCATATCCGAGAATAGTTCTCCCTCCATTCAATCCCCTGCATAACCATTAATACATGTTTGGAGTCTCAATGTAAGCAGGGGAAGACTTCATCAGAGGTTGTAGTCTCTCATCCAGCCATGCTCCAGTGTTCTCCAATAGAGCCCCTATTCCGGACACAATAGGCCTGAACAGCGGAGGGAAAGCATTCTTGTGGGTTTTAGGCAATGCATGATGCTGTTACATCACTTCCGCCCCTGCCTCCATCCCGCTGAAGAAGCGATAGCGACACACGTCCGGGACTGGGAGCTGCTTTCCTTCCCCCCACTGTTTTTTGTCCGGTGCTCCTGTTTTTGTCCATATTATGGGTAAGCTTTGAATATGTTGCCTAGATGGATGTAATGATTTAATATGACTTGGCATTTGCCCTGGACAAATTGGGAGCCTTTTCAATTAAGTTAGTGGCAGTACATCCCCTTATGTTCTTTAACTGAGATCTTGGGATCTACATTTTCTGTCTGCCCTTTATATGATAGATTTTACAATCCGGGCACACACAAGTACATCTGTGGGGGGTGGTCTTCAGGTAGAGGTCCTTCTTATACCTTGTGACATTGAAGAATTTTGCAATTTTATACACTTGTGTGTCTTTTCTATATGTTTAATAAAAATTGAAATTTTATGGAAACTTATACTCCTATGTGTATGTGTTTTTCAGACACATATATCTTCTGGATAAGTGTTGATGGAGTTGTTCCAGTTATGAATCCGCATATAAGGGAATTATAAGAAATTTTCACTAAAATGATATAATATTTCTCCCTTTGGTCTTTGATCTTGTTTATAATGCTGTTACATCGCTGCATATCCAAGAATAGTTCTCCCTCCATTCAATCCCCTGCATAATCGTTAATACATGTTTGGAGTCTCTAATGTAAGCAGGGGAAGACTTCATCAGAGGTTGTAGTCTCTCATCCAGCCATGCTCCAGTGTTCTCCAATAGAGCCCCTATTCCGGACACAATAGGCCTGAATGGCAGAGGGAAAGCATTCTTGTGGGTTTTAGGCAATGCATGAAACAGAGGGAACTCTCGGATTTTCAGGAGTCATAAATTCCCTTTGTCTTTCCGTTATTAACCCCAAGTCCACACCTCTCTGCAGCAGCTCCTGTAAGCGTGTCCGTATAATATTAGTTGGATTACTGTCAATCTTGCAGTAAGTGTGTTGATCATCCAGCATAAGTTGTAATTGTTTTTCATAAAGACCCCTGTCCAAAACTACAACTGAACCGCCCTTGTCCGAGTTTTTTATAATAATTTGGTCATTGAATTTCAATTTATTTAGGGGTGCTCGTTTTGAATTTGTCATATTCTTATGACCTGGGGCTTCAATACTGGCTGCATGTAATTTCTTTAATTCATCAAACACAACATACTGGTAGTCATCCATGGCAGGTGAACGTGAAGCCAGAGAGTAAAACTCCGGATTCGGGACCCTCTTTGAAAAATCAGTGTCAGTTCCAAGATTGTCCTTTGAATTATCGGTGCTCAAGGAATTCAAATTCTGTAATGTCATCTGTTCCATAAACATCAAATTTTCGTATTGATTAGGGAAATCTTTCTTTTCAGTTGTATCATCATTCTCTACAGTCAACTGGGAAAAATGTTTTTTTACAGTTAGTCGTCTGATAAATCTGTTCACATCCTTAAAGGTGGAGTATAAATCAAAATTCCTTGTTGGCATAAAATTCAAACCTTTCTTCAATTCATTAATTTTGTCTTCAGACAGTATAGTAGCTGAAAGGTTCAACACCGTAAATTCATTGCCATTTTTTATTTCCGACTCCTGAAGAAATAACCGTGCGTTTTTATTTGATTTGTATTTCCTGCCCGACCTCCTTGTTGGTTTCTTGTTTTTCTCCAACCCTGGCCTAAAAAATTACGTTCTGATGTTCCAGCCAGGGTTTCAGAATCCGATTCCCCTTCTGTGGTGTCCAGCTTGTGGAGACACAGGGCTCAGTGGGTGCTCTTGTCCACTGAACCAGCCGCCTTTAGAAAGACAGCGTGGCTCAGGGCTCATCCCAACTCAACGCCGGCCTCCTTAACCGTGGGCGGAACACTACTTAGACAACACAGGGTGAGGGAACCACAATATTAGACTTTATTGGATCCCCAAACAATTAACGGCACATAACACATAACTAGCAAAACACACAAATGTAACAGGCAACAGAGTCTCACCCTTCCGCTGGCTCACCAGGGATTAGAATGTCCTTGCCTCAGAGCTTCCAGGGCCGCTAACTCCAATCCAGCAGCACCCCGCTTTCGGCGGGCACCCACCGAGAAAGGAATAGCATCAGATTTAGGAAGCTGTGTGAGGTCTGCAAAGTCTGTAGCAGGTGACTGAATTGTCCCAACCTGAGTGTCCTCCTTAGTGTTAGGGCCAGGTGGACGGGCAGACCCAGGAGGTGGATCCACTGGGCCGAACACCTTACTGAAGGCAAGGGGTCCGGTAGCCGGAGCACTACACGTAGCAGGACAGTCCGTTCAAATGAGTGGAATGGAGAAGTCCCTGGGACCACGGAGTCACTGATGGTAGTCCGGGTGACGGAGCTCAGGTTCGGAGGCCGAGATGTTGTCAGGCAGAGTCCGGAACCGATGGAGCGAGAGGACGAATCACCACAGGGATCAGAGATGGTACGGACTGACGGGATGGCAGATAGTCAGCGTTCGGGGTTCGGGAATCGGCAGGACCGGATGGTGAGGCAGGAGTGGCTCTAGAAGAGAGATAGGTAAGTATACCAGCAGACACAAGGAGACCTGACTCCTAGCTTAGGAAACACGAAGAACAGGCCCCGCCCACTTGGAAAGGAACCCCCTATATACCCTGCACCTGAATCTGCAATATCCTGTTTGGAGGACGCTGGCCCTTTAAGAGAGGGTCAATGACCGCGCGTGCGCCCTAATGCGCATGCGCGAGGCCCGGGTGCCAGAAGCCAGAGCAGGGAGTGGTGCACAGGAGGCAGGAGCGTTCAGCATCGCAGATGGGCGCCGGGACCGAGGATCGGGTTGCCTGGAGGACGCAGGTGAGTATGCATGGAGGCCGTGGAGCGGGGGACGCCTAGCAAAGGAGCCGGGGAGCGTGGCAGGGGAGCCGGGGAGCGTGGCCGGGGAGCCGGGGAGCGTGGAAGGGGAGCCGGTGAGCATGGCAGGGGGGCCGGTGAGCGTGACACTTAGGTAGTCCTGGTATGATGATATAATCCTGGCAACCGGAGTCGAAATCCCTAGACTGTGGATATGGTCTCCAACCAGAATCGGAGTCCCTAGATTGAAGCCACAAGGTATCCTGATCCTCTAATCAGCTCCTAAGAGCTTAGACTGGATCCATCAGCATCCATCAACAACAACCTGGTGGCTTAAAGAAGTCCTCTCTTATAGCCACAGCTCTCCCTCTGGGCACACTGCGTCCTCATCGATTGGTTGGACAAGATCGCCTCTCCCATTGGATGAATCTCAAGCTGCATGGACAATGTTCATCCAAATGATGTCTACAGAAAGACTGAGGGTATACATGTAGTCTGGAATGCACAGACTAGACAATGACTACTAAGATAATTACATTAGCAATACACAACTACAATACAATGATTGCTCCAAAGGGTCTGGTCCCAAACAATAGTTTAGCAAACATGAGTTAACACAAAAGAACAATACGTCTGGCTGAATGTTAAGAAACTTTAACCCATGAGAGTCCATGTCGTCACACAGCTCTGTAGAAGAAAAACTCACTCGAGATTCATAACGATTAGATCTATAATCATCCGAGGTATTTTTTAGGATTGATTTGGGATTTTTCATGTTTTTAACATCCCGCCACGTATAAACCTCATCATTATTGTAGTATTTTCTATCCCGGGTGAATTTCCTACGTTTTGTTTCTGTAATATTGTTCTCCAGCTTTACAAGCCGATCAGAAACATCCTTTTTGAGCGTAGCGTAAGAGACATCATCTTTAAATTTAGCAAGCGAAACATCCAGTTCTTTAATTTCACTTTCCAATGTTGTGATTCTGGATTGGTCCCTATCCACTATAAGCTTCATCAATCTGGTGGAGCATTCATAGAGTATCTCGTTCCATGAGGTCAGGAAATCAGAATCAAACATAAAAGTGGGTTGATTTTTCATCCGCAAACCCCGCGGTATCATCGAATTTTCAATGTATTTTTGTAATGTCATACAGTTCCACCAAGTTCGCACTCTAGATGACAAGTTTTTCCATTTTTTGCATACATTCTTTTAAATCTGCAGGTTCAGCGCCAGCAGAGATATTGTCCATGGAAAAAATGGCAGCTGCCCTATTAAGTCTATCCGTATTATCCGGATTAAAGAGAGCCATTCTCAACAAATGGAGTGATAAGGATTATTTTTATATATATATATATATATATATATATATGTTATGATCCGGAACCATGGAAGACCACCACAAATCATTGGCAAAAGGTGACAACAAGAGCATTGGCAACTAATCTGGCCACCATCCCCTTACTAACCATCGCAACTAGAAGTAGCCGAGGGGTGAACTAACATCCTGTGCACCGCGAACCAGCCGGAGAACTAACTATCCTAAAGGTAGGAAAGATGAATAACTCTCTGCCTCAGAAAATAGACAAGAATAGCTAGCCCCCCACATTCAAAAACTGCGGTGATATAGGAAAATCACAATACACAGGTAGATGACAGGATTAGCAAAAGGTGAGGCCCCCGCTGACTAAAATAGGAATGGACAGGAAAGGGACTGATGGTGGCCAGAAAAACCCTGCAAAATACCAACTTCCTGATAGTACAAAAAGGCCCTCAGATCGCACGATCTGAACTCCGTCCTACACCAGATGCCCTTGTCATACCAATGAACCGAAAACAAGAATCATAACAAAGTCAACAAGCCACAAACACATGGACCTGAAGGAGCTATACTCCACACAGAACTGCAGGGAGTTTCTCAACAATCCACTAAGGGGGAAAATCCCTGCAAGCAAATAAACTGAAACCAACCACAGCAAATGACAAACCCAGATAAACAAAAGAACCAGACAATAAATAAAGAGCAAGCACTTATCTGGGGAAGATGTGGTGTAGAGCAGGATTAAGCAGGCTGGAGATACAAAGAACAACTGACATCCGGCAACAGCCTGTAATCAGACCAGGATTTAAATAAGCAGAGAGTTAGCAAAGGAAACACCCACTGCACAACACACCTGGTCCAAGTCCAAACCATTCCTGGCCACCAGAGGGAGCCTCCCAGCAGCCAAAACATAACTAACATTCACAACAGTACACCCCCCTTGAGGAGGGGTCACCGAACCGTCACCCACGCCACCGGATCGCTCGGGATGAGCATGATGGAAGGCGCGAACCAACCTGTCCGCATGAATGTCAGAAGCCACAACCCAAGAGTTATCCTCCTGCCCATAACCCTTCCATTTCACAAGGTACTGAAGCTGACGCCTACTGCGACGGGAATCCAGAATTTTTTCAACCTCATACTCCAGATCCCCTTGTGTGACGACATGGACTCTCATGGGTTAAAGTTTCTTAAAATCCAGCCAGACAGCATGATAGTGTTAGGGCCCGGTGGACGGGCAGACCCAGGAGGTGGATCCACTGGGCCGAACTCCTTGATGATGGTAAGGGGTCCGGTAGCTGGAGCACTACAGGTAGCAAGACTGTCCGTGCACAAGAGTATAATGGAGAAGTCCCTGGGACCACGGAGTCACTGATGGTAGTCTGGGTGACGGAGCTCAGGTTCGGAAGCCGAGATGTTGTCAGGCGGAGTCCGGAACCGATGGAGCGAGATGACGGGTCACCGCAGGGATCAGAGATGGTACGGACTGTCAGGATGGCAGATAGGCAGCGTTCGGGGTTCGGGATTCGGCAGGACCGGATGGCAAGGCAGGATCGGCTCTAGAAGAGAGAGAGGTGAGTATCTCACAGGAACACAAGGAGACCTGACTCCTAGCTTGGGAAACACGAAGAACAGGCCCCGCCCACTTGGACACTAAACCCCTTTATACCCTGTACCTGTGTGCTTCATTTCCTGTCAGTGGACGCTGGCCCTTTAAGAAAGGGTCAATGACCGCGCGCGCGCCCTAATGCGCATGCGCGAGTCCCGGGTGCCAGAAGCCAGAGCAGGAAGCGGTGAGGAGGAAGCAGCAGAGCCGGGCTGGGGCTGAGAAGCCGACGGGCGCCGGGAGCGGGGACCAGGACGCCTGGGAAGAGCAGGCAATGGAGGCTGGAGACCGGGGAGCGGCGGAGGGAAGCCGGGGAGCGTGGCAGGTGAGCCGGGGAGCAGAGCAGGGGACCCGGGGAGCGTGACAGATAGATTGTCTATAGACGGGGGAGAAGTCCCTCATTGTTTTTACAAGACTCTTGTTGACTCAATGTAATTGTGTTGGCCACTGAAAGCCAGACGTATTGTTCTCCAGACATTTCCAGTAACCATTGTATTGTAGTTGTGTATTGATAATGTAATTACCTTAGTAGCCATTGTTGAGTCTGTGACTTGCCGACTCCATGTAGATATACTGAGTCTTTCTATGCACATCATTTAAATGAACATTATCCATGCAGCTTGAAATTCATCCAATGGGAGAAGCAATCTTGTCCAACCAATCGATGAGGACGCAGTGTATCCTAAGGGAAGGTTATGGCTATAAAAGGGACTTCTTTAAGCCACCAGGGTTGATGAAGGTTGATGGATGCTGATGGATCCAGTCTAAGCTCTCAGGAGCTGACTAGAGGATCAGGATATCTTATGGCTTCAATCTAGGGGCTCCGGTTCCGGTTGGAGACCATATCCACAGCCTAGGGATTTCGACTCCGGCTGCCAGGATTTTAACATCAAACCAGGACTACCTAAGGAAGACACTCAGGTTGGGACAGTTCAGTCACCTGTTACAGACTTTGCAGACCTCAGACAGCTTGGAACCTGTGAGGCATGGACATTCTAAATCCCTGGTGAGCCAGCGGAAGGGGGAGACTCTGTTGCCTGTTACATTTGTGTGTTTTGCTGGTTATGTGTTATGTGCCGTTAATTGTTTGGGGATCCAATAAAGTCTAATTATTGTGGTTCCCTCACCCTGTGTTGTCTGAGTAGTGTTACGCCCACGGTTAAGGAGGCCGGCGTTCAGTTGGGATGAGCCCTGAGCCACGCTGTCTTTCTAAAGGCGGCGGGTTTTAGTGGATGAGAGCACCCACTGAGCCCCGTGTCTCCACACCTTGTACCAAAACAGGGTCAGGAGGCGCTGCTGCAGGAACTGCTGGCTCCACATGTTTCTTCAACAAGGACTTATGGAAGACATTGTGAATCTTAAATAACGCAGGCAGAGTCAAACGGAAAGATACAGGGTTAATAATCTCCGAAATCTTATAAGGTCTAATAAATCTGGGCTTAAATTTAGGAGACGGAACTCTCATAGGAATATGTTTAGAGGATAACCACACCATGTCCCCTACTTTAAACCGGGGACCAACAGTCCGACGCCGGTTGGCAAACTTTTGGGCAGTTTCTTGGGACTGAAACAATTTATCCACTACCTGCCCCCAAATCTGCTGCATTCTGTTGACCACCGAATCCACCCCCGGACAGTCAGACGCCTCAAGCTGCCCTGAGAGGAATCTAGGGTGATACCCAAAACTGCAGAAAAAGGGGGACACTAACGTGGTAGAGCTAGCTCTATTGTTAAGGGCAAATTCAGCCAAAAGCAAAAACGAAACCCAGTCATCCTGATCCGCAGAAACAAAACACCGTAAATAGGTCTCCAGGGTCTGGTTAGCCCTTTAGTCTGACCGTTGGTCTGAGGATGAAACGCCGAGGAGAAAGACAGCTGAACACCCAATTTGGAGCAAAAAATCCTCCAAAACCTGGATACAAACTGCACCCCTCTGTCAGAAAAAATGTTTTCGGGAATACAATGCAAACGAACAACATGTTGGAAAAACAAAGGCACCAACTCTGATGAAGACGGCAACAGCCTGCAATCAGACCAGGATTTAAATAAGCAGAGAGTTAGCAAAGCAAACACCCACTGCACAACACACCTGGTCCAAGTCCAAACCATTCCTGGCCACCAGAGGGAGCCTCCCAGCAGCCAAAACATAACTAACATTCACAACATATATATATATATATATATATATATATATATATATACAGTCATATGAAAAAGTTTGGGCACCCCTATTAATGTTAACCTTTTTTCTTTATAACAATTTGGGTATTTGCAACAGCTATTTCAATTTCATATAAATCTAATAACTGATGGACTGGGCAACATTTCTGAATTGAAATGAGGTTTATTGTACTTACAGAAAATGTGAAATCTGCATTTAAACAAAATTTGACCGCTGCAAAAGTATGGGCACCCTTATCAATTTCTTGATTTGAACACTCCTAACTACTTTTTGCTGACTTACTAAAGCACTAAATTGGTTTTGTAACCTCATTGAGCTTTGAACTTCATAGCCAGGTGTATCCAATCATGAGAAAAGGTATTTAAGGTGGCTACTTGCAAGTTGTTCTCCTATTTGAATCTCCATTGAAGAGTGGCATCATGGGCTCCTCAAAACAACTCTCAAATGATCTGAAAACAAAGATTATTCAACATAGTTGTTTAGGGGAAGGATACAAAAAGTAGCCTGAGAGATTTAAACTGTCAGTTTCCACTGTGAGGAACATAGTAAGGAAATGGAAGAACACAGGTACAGTTCTTGTTATGCCCAGAAGTGGCAGGCCAAGAAAAATATCAGAAAGGCAGAGAAGAAGAATGGTGAGAACAGTCAAGGACAATCCACAGACCACCTCCAAAGACCTGCAGCATCATCTTGCTGCAGATGGTGTCAATGTGCATCGGTCAACAATACAGCGCACGTTGCACAAGGAGAAGCTGTATGGGAGAGTTATGCGAAAGAAGCCGTTTCTGCAAGCACGCCACAAACAGAGTCGCCTGAGGTATGCAAAAGCACATTTGGACAAGCCAGTTACATTTTAGAAGAAGGTCCCGTGGACTGATGAAACAAAGATTGAGTTGTTTGGTCATACAAAAAGGCGCTAAGCATGGAGGCAAAAAAAAGCACGGCATTCCAAGACAAGCACTTGCTACCCACAGTAAAATTAGGTGGAGGTTCCATCATACTTTGGGGCTGTGTGGCCAATGCCGCCACCGGGAATCTTGTTAAAGTTGAGGGTCGCATGGATTCAACTCAGTATCAGCAGATTCTTGACAATAATGTGCAAGAATCAGTGATGAAGTTGTGGGTACGCAGAGGATGGAATTTTCAGCAAGACAATGATCCAAAACACCGCTCCAAATCTACTCAGGCATTCATGCAGAGGAACAATTATAATGTTCTGGAATGGCCATCCCAGTCCCCAGACCTGAATATCATTGAAAATCTGTGGGATGATTGAAGCGTGCTGTCCATGCTCAGCGACCATCAAACTTAACTGAACTGGAATTGTTTTGGAAACAGGAATGGTCAAATATACCTTCATCCAGGATCCAGTAACTCATTAAAAGCCACAGGAAGCGACTAGAGGCTGTTATTTTTGCAAAAGGAGGATCTACAAAAGATTAATGTCACTTTTATGTTGAGGTGCCCATACTTTTGCACCGGTCAAATTTTGTTTAAATGCAGATTGCACATTTTCTGTAAGTACAATAAACCTCATTTCAATCCAGAAATATTACTCAGTCCATCAGTTATTAGAAATATGAAACTGAAACAGCTGTTGCAAAAACACAAATTGTTATAAAGAAAAAAGGTTAACATTAATAGGGGTGCCCAAACTTTTTCATATAACTGTAGAACCAGTGCATAAGTTCACAATTCTGTGAGAAAAGAACTTTTTTTCTCTTCTATCCACATTTGGGACAATATTCAAAGGGAGCAAGAAATGAGCACCAACAGGTAATAAGGTAAGACATAAAAACGGAAGACGTAAGACGTTTTTTATCTGCTCTGGATGTCCACCTAACGTCATGTTAGTTTTATGTTTTTTCTAAAAAAAAATGAAATTTTAACTAAACCATCTCTGGACGTGTTGCTGGACAGGAAACACCTTTCCAAAACCTATTGCCATTCCACTCCTGAACACGGAGCCCAGACTGCCGAGATCCCACCACTGAACCAATCTCCCATGCCCGAACAAAAAACACAATTGTAGTAAACCAAATCAACTTTATTGGAGAGATAATCAAATATTTATACAAATTCTCATCTTTTGTTGGGTTGGGGTCGGTCACAGCTTAAAATGAACCGTTGTAATTATTCAACCGGATATACCATTTCAAACGAGGCGTAATGCCAGGCCGGACTCCCGACGCAATCAGCCTTCGCTTAACATCCACCATTTTCAACCACTGACCGCTGTGACTTAAAACAATATATTATACAATAAAGGGGAGGGAGGGTGGGACAGCAGCACAGCAGCGTCCAGGTCTCAGGATGAGGAGAGGCCGATTCAAGGAAGTAAGGGGGATTATATAGGGGAGCCAATAGTGAGGAAAATAGTGGGATTGGACACCATAAATGGGGCAAGGTTCGGGCATGGGAGTGGGATTTTAACCTCTTACATACCGGGCTCGGCAGTCAGGGTGCATTCAATGCAGCCTCACTGACCTGCCCTGCAGACTGCCGAGACCCCACCACTGAACCAATGTCCCATGCCCGAACAAAACACACAATTGTAGTAAACCAAATCAACTTTATTGGAGAGATATTCAAATATTTATACAAACTCTCATCTTTTGTTGGGTTGGGGTCGGTCACAGCTTAAAATTAACCGTTGTAATTATTCAACCGGATATACCATTATACCATTTCAAACGAGGCGTAATGCCAGGCCGGACTCCCAGCGCAATCAGCCTTCGCTTAACATCCACCATTTTCAATCACTGACCGCCACGGAGGAGCAAAAGTCGCTAGACTGCGCTCCGACTCCCACCCATAAAAAAGAGGGCCTGCTAAATGCCCTCTTGCTGAATGCCATCTTGAAAGCAAATAAAATAGCTGCCTGTCCCTGATGGAGTTTTTTACCATGTCTGACCTCTTGGAACAGGAACAGAGTTCATCACCGAATACGAAAAAATTTGGACGATACCGCACCGTCCATTAGTGAAGCAATAAATTAAGGCTACCATAATGCACAAACCAAGAGAAACGCCACTACCGACGTGCTGAAAATCAGGGTTGGTAATCCAGCCCGTACAGCCTCGGTAGCAGCACACATCCTAAAAGAATGTGTACCAAAACTGAAGGGGTTAGTCCGAGTAAACAAATACACTGACGTTAAAGGAACAAGAACTAGAACTTTTGACAGCTAAGGACTATCCTATCCTCTAGAGGTAGGAGGAAACACCAGAGCTGAGCAGCGCATGTAATTGTTAACCAAAGAATACCTACCGGATGGATCTGTTCCTGGACTTACAAACTCAACACGTAAACCGCCCGAAAAAAACCCCGCCGGAAATGTTCTTTGCAAAACAAATGCTCGCCGATTCGACAAGCGTCAAAAAAGACCCAGCCAAAGGAAAACGCAAAAAGAACCAATTCAAAATGAACAAACAAATTACACGCACAAGCAATTGCCACCATGTGACGCTATGGACAAATCCAAAAAACCCATGGTAAATGAAAGCAAGCTTTGTCAGGTGGGAGGCAAAAAAACCCTAGCTTTGGAATCAATTGCAATCCCTAAGAAGGGTAACCAAAATAAAGCCAAAGCACAGCTGAGCAAGAGCCTCTTTATTGGGGTACCAGTCGAGCCACGGTCCCATCGCGAGAACGCCCTCTGGCGTCCTTATCCAGCGTATTTGATGGTTTCGCTGGCAATTTTGCGGATGAACTAAGGCACTGAGTTGCTGCATGTGCTCCGCCACAAGTGGAGCACTCATGCCTGAATTTACACAGGCCACAGAAGCGGCAGTGGCCTTCATTAAATAACCAACACGCGCCGGGTCTACGAACGGCCACTGAGCCGGAGGCGGCAGAGGTGCCAGGGTGAAGGGGGTCATAAGCCTTCTGGGCCAGCATTAAATGCAGCCAAGTGTCCGTGGCTTTTATGCCTCAACCCAACTAGGGTTGAAGGGCCAAACGACGCTGAAAATCCTCGTCGTAACGCCACCAAGCTGACTTGTAGAAATTATAAATGGTGTCGAGATATATAAACATCTCAGAACAGCGCTCAGGGTGCTTCTGTCCCATGACACATCCCATTGTCGCAGGCGGAGGAGGGGACGCCGCGCTCTCCCACTGCTGCTCGGGTCCGGCTGCCGCGGCTGCTGCGGCCTGCTGCTGCTCGGTGGCTCAAGCGATGAGCCGGATCCCGGGGACTCTAGCGGCGCTCCTCGCCCGTGAGTGAAAGGGGATTGGGATTTGGGATATAGTTTATTGTCCGTGACGCCACCCACGGTTGTGGTGATTTGTTGGCACCACCGCTGCTCTGTATGAGGATCCCGGGAATGGTGGTAGGGAGCAGCTAGTTGTTGTGTTGCCCCTCCGTGGGTAGGGGTTGGTGATCCCGGGGCCCAGTGATGAGGTGGGAGATGCAGGGCTTGGTGGGCGCAGGGACGCGGGGGCAGCGCTGTGCCTTGCGGCACTGTGGTACTCACTCAGCCTGAGACGATGACACAGTTCTCGGTAAAACACACGGCTGGAAAGACGGTTCCCACGGACGGCTGCACTTGCTTTCCCCAGTAGGTGACGGTGACGGTCCCTCTGTCCTGCACCTAAGTTGATGATGGTTGCGATGGGTTCCCACCGGTAACCCGCTCACCGGCTTGGATATGGGTCGGAGGAGCCCTACTTTGCCCGCAGGCGCTGGCCCTGAGAAACTGGTGCCCTGGCGGTGGCGGTGTCTCTCCGTAATGGTCGGACTGTTGCCTTCAATCGGGACTTGGTTGTTTGGAGACAGACGTCCCCTTCACTGATGGATTTGGCAAATTATGGCGACTCCTAGCCTTGCCGGGATCCGAAAGGCCCCTGCCCTGGTGCTGACTGTTCTTCGTATACTGCTCCAGACTGCCGGGCCACTCCCCGTCCGCGGTCCTTCCAGCAACCTCCGAGCAGTCACCCCTGCGGACTATCACCGCCGTCTGCTGACCTTGCTGTCTCTCAGCCCGGGGCACACACCCGGACTAACTTCAGGCTTTACTACTCTCACTTTTCTGTCACTTGAGCTTTTCTTCTTAGCTCCACTACTACTTCACTTCTTTCTACTTTCACTTCCTTAACTCCTCTCACTTCCTCCTCCAAACTCTATCTGCCTGGTTCCTCCCGCCTCCAGGGCTGTGAACTCCTCGGTGGGCGGAGCCAACTGCCTGGCTTACCCCTGGTGTGAACATCAGCCCCTGGAGGAAGGCAACAAGGATTTTGGTAGCTTTGGTGTTCCTAACTGGGGTGTAGGGTGTGGTGGTGTTATGACCTGTGACCCCTGGCTTGCCCAGGGCGTCACACCATAACAAAAAATGCCTGAAGCCAGTTGGTAATGGACTTAGCCACTTTTGGCCTACTCTCAAAAGGACGATCAGATGCGCTTTGTTCCTTGTCAATTGTATGTTGATCGGTCGTAACTAAAGACCATATATCAACATAGTAATTTGCCCATATTTTTCGGACAGTCTCAGCATCCAAATGGGATCCCAAAGGGGTAATGCCGCAAAAGAAAGTGTCTCTATGAATGTCAGCACGAGGCGGGAGGTCAGACTGTGAAGGAGGTGGACCAGCTAAAGAAGGGTTAACTAGTATTCCCCCACCCGCCTGTAAATTAGCTAACAGTGTCTGAATAGTCGCTGCCATGCTCGCACTACCCCCCAACGCCCCCAAGTATTGGTACTCACCAACATCCGGAAGGGAAGCGACAGCAGACTCCTGAAGAGGATCAACAGCCATCTTCCTCTGAGGAGGTCGGTAACAACGGCGATGATACGCATGGGGCACAACTGAGCCATTTGAGGAATACGGTGTAGTGGAAGGAGAACACCACCTCGATGAACGGGAACGGCGGCTCCTCCGAGAGGATCTGGAATGACGGGAGGAATGGTGGCTATGTCTGCCATGTGATCCAGCAGAGCGTCTGCGGTCAGGGCTGCGAGAGGTTGATGCCGAGAAGAACAAAGCAGAGCGGTTACCGTGCCCACGGTGGCTACGACCGTGGGCCGGGGATCCAGCAACCGCTTTTGGTGAAACAGGAGAAAATGGGGCTTGTGCAGGTGGAGGAGGGGCAGACACTGCAGGGTGTACACCTGCAGAGCATCTGCGTAGGCAAGGGCTGTGAAGGGGTGACACCGAGGAGAGCAAGGCAGAGCGGATACCGCGCCCACGGCAGCTACGACCGCGAGCCGGGGATCCAGCAACCACCTGTGTTAGAGCAGGAATATCAGGGGCTTGACAAGCCGGGGCAGGTGGACAAGGGACTGGAGGGGCTAATAACCGAGCAGATGAGGCTCGTGCAGGTGGGTGGGGGCAGATACTGCAGAGTGCACACGTGCAGCCCCCTGCACCAAAGATGGCATGATGAGGGGCTGCAACTGAGCAAAGGGGCCAGGAGGGCTTATTACTGCCCCAGCACCAAGTGGTGCACCCCGCTGAATAAACTGAGAGGGTGGGGGTAGGTGGTGCACCATGCCTGCAGATCCCCATATGAATGAGGAGCCACAGTCAGGGTGTCCCCCTGTTAGTGTTAGTGACGGTGGTGGCTGATTCAATAGCGATTTGGGGAGGCAGGGGTTAACTAATATCGGCCACAGCTCTACACTGACAGGGGAAGAATGTCTGCGTGTAGCAGCCACGGCTGGAAGCTGGGAGGGGGTGAGGAGCTGGGAGGGGGTGAGGGGGGAGGGATCTGCATGAGTTGGTGGTACATGGGGGTTAACAGCTCCCGACCGCAGACACATGCGGCCAGGGGGACAGTCCTGGCTCACAGCCGCTGCAGTCGGGAGCTGGGAGGGGGTGAGGAGCTGGGAGGGAGTGAGGGGGGGTATCTGCATGAGTTTGTGGTACATGGGGGTTAGCAGCTCCCGACCGCAGACACATGCGGCCAGGGGGACAGTCCCGGCTCACAGCCGCTGCGGTCGGGAGCTGGGTGAAAGTGGGCGGTACTAGTCACGAGGCGCGCGCACGAGAAATGCGCACGCCCCGGGACGTCACAGCTACCGACCACAGGTCCACGCTGACAGAGAGACAGTACTGGCATGTAGCCTCTGCGGTTGGGAAGCGAGGGGGAGTTTGGGGGGCTAGTCGCGAGGCGCGAGCACGAGATGTGCGCACGCCCCGCAACATTATCGGTGTGGGACTCAGGTGCTCCGGCGGATGGGTACGCCGAGCGGACCGCCTGCCACCGGGGGTCACCTCCCTGAGCCTCAGGAGGGACAGAACGCGGCTTATCTAAGAAAGCGTTAAGCCAGGCATCACCATCCCTCCTGATTCTGTCCCTTATGGCAGCAGCCAAAGCGTCGGCCATCTCTCACCAGCAGCAGACTGTGTCCGGGTTGCCAGCAGCACAGCAGCGTCCAGGTCTCAGGATGAGGAGAGGCCGAATCCAGGAAGTAAGGGGAATTATATAGGGGAGCCATTAGTGAGGAAAATAGTGGGATTGGACACCCTAAAGGGGGCAGGGTTCGGGCATGGGAGTGGGATTTTAACCTCTTACATACCGGGCTCGGCAGTCAGGGTGCATTCAGTGCAGCCTCACTGACCTGCCCTGCACCTCCTTGCACCGTCCTGGACAGAGGAACCAGTTCTACTGATTACCGGGTGAGCTAAAAAAACCTTTTTACCTTTCTTACCTCTTGGTGTTCATTTCTTGCTTCCCTGTGAATATTGTCCCAAATCTGGATGGAAGAGAAAAAAAGTTCTTTTCTCACAGAGTTGTGAACTTATGCACTGGTTCCATATTATATTGCGAATAATTACACTTACATAAAGGATATACGGTGTATATATATATATATATATATATATATATATATATATATACATATATAAAATAATCCTTATCACTCCTTTTGTTGAGAATGGCTCTCTTTAATTCGGATAATCCGGATAGACTTAATAGGGAAGCTGCCATTTTTTCCATGGACAATATCTCTGCTGGCGCTGAACCTGCAGATTTAAAAGAATGTATGCAAAAAATGGAAAAACTTGTCATCTAGAGTGCGAACTTGGTGGTAGTGTATGACATTACAAAAATACATTTAAAATTCGATGATACCGCGGGGTTTGCGGATAAAAAAACAACCCACTTTTATGTTTGATTCTGATTTCCTGACCTCATGGAACGAGATACTCTCTGAATGTGTGACGCCCTGGGCAAGCCAGGGGTCACAGGTCATAACACCACCACACCCTACACCCCAGTCAGGAACACCAAAGCTACCAAAATCCTTGTTGCCTTCCTCCAGGGGCTGATGTTCACACCAGGGGGTGGGCCAGGTGGTTGGCTCCGCCCACCGAGGAGTTCACAGCCCTGGAGGCGGGAGGAACCAGGCAGAAGAGGTTAGGGGAGTAAATTAGAAGGAAGTAGTAGTGGAGCTAAAGAGGAAAGCTGAAGTGGCAGAAAAGTGACAGTAGTAAAGCCTGAAGTTGGTCCGGGTGTGTGCCCCGGACAGGGACAGCAAGGTCAGCAGACGGCGGTGATAGTCTGCAGGGGGACTGCTCAGAGGTTGCTGGAAGGATCGCGGACGGGTGGTGGCCCGGCGGTCTGGAGCAGTATACGAAGAACAGTCAGCACCAGGGCAGGGGCCTCTCGCATCCCGGCAAGGCTAGGAGTCGCCGTGAATTTGCCAAATCCGTCAGTGAAGGGGACGTCTGTCTCCAAACAACCAAGTCCCGATTGAAGGCAACAGTCCGACCGTTACAGAGAGACACCGCCACCGCCAGGGCACCAGTTTCTCAGGGCCAGCGCCTGCGGGCAAAGTAGGGCTCCTCCGGCCCATATCCAAGCCGGGGAGCGGGTTACCGGTGGGAACCCATCGCAACCATCATCAACTTAGGTGCAGGAAAAAGGAACCGTCACCTACTGGGGAAAGCAAGTGTAGCCGTCCGTGGGAACCGTCTTTCCAGCCGTGTGTTTTACCGAGAACTGTGTCATCATCTCAGGCTGAGTGAGTACCACAGTGCCGCAAGGCACAGCGCTGCCCCCGCGTCCCTGCGCCCACCAAGCCCTGCATCTCCCACCTCATCACTGGGCCCCGGGATCACCAACCCCTACCCACGGAGGGGCAACACAACAACTGGCTGCTCCATACCATCCCTCCCGGGATCCCCATACAGAGCAGCGGTGGTGTCAACAAATCACCACAACCGTGGGTGGCGTCACGGACAATAAACAATCCCCACACCCAAAAACCCCCTTTCACTCACGGGCGAGGAGCGCCGCTCGAGTCCCCGGGATCCGGCCCATCGCTCGAGCCACCGAGCAGCGGCAGGCCGCAGCAGCCGCGGCAGCCGGATCCGAGCAGCAGTAGGGAGAGCGCGGCGTACCCTCCACTGCCCGCGACAAATGCTCCACCAGATTGATGAAGCTTATAGTGGATAGGGACCAATCCAGAATCACAACATTGGAAAGTGAAATTAAAGAACTGGATGTTTCGCTTGCTAAATTTAAAGATGATGTCTCTTACGCTAAGCTCAAAAAGGATGTTTCTGATCGGCTTGAAAAGCTGGAGAACAATATTACAGAAACAAAACGTAGGAAATTCACCCGGGATAGAAAAGACTACGATAATGATGAGGTTTATACGTGGCGGGATGTTAAAAACATGAAAAATCCCAAATTAATCCTAAAAACTACCTCAGATGATTATAGATCTAATCGTTATGAATCTCGAGTAAGTTTTTCTTCTACCGATCTGGACACCACAGAAGAGGAATCGGATTCTGAAACCCTGGCTGGAACATCAGAACGTAATTTTTTAGGCCAGGGTGGGAGAAAAACAAGAAACCAACAAGGAGGTCGTGCAGGAAATACAAATAAAAATGCATGGTTATTCCTTCAGGGGTCAGAAATAAAAAATGGCAATGAATTTACGGTGTTGAACCTTTCAGCTACTATACTGTCTGAAAACAAACTTAATGTATTGAAAATGGTTTGAATTTTGTGCCAACAAGGAATTTTGATTTATACTCCACCTTTAAGGATGTGAACAGATTTATCAGACGACTAAGGCTATGTGCGCACGTTGCGTATTTGCATGCAGTTACGCTGAAGATTATGCAGGAGCCGTGCGCACGTGGCGTCTTAGAGCGCAGCGCTTCGGCTGCTGCCCGAAGCGTGCGTTCTAAGAAGTGACATGTCACTTCTTTCCTGCACTTTGCCTGCATCCCCCGCCCTGTCTATGTGAGGGGCTGCAGTCAGAGCGCATGGAATCGGCTTTTTTTTTTTTCATTACGGACTGTTTCTGCAGCGATTTGAAGCGCACGTGTGCTGTTCAAATTGCTGTAAAAATTTCTGCACTGACAGTACGCAACGTGCGCACATAGCCTCACTGTAAAAAAAACATTTCCCAGTTGACTGTAGAGAATGATGATACAACTGAAAAGAAAGATTTTCCTAATCAATACAAATTGTCTCTCCAGTAAAGGAGACAAACTCTAGCGCAGCGCCACCTATTGGAAGTAGCAATCCTTAACAATCCTTTGCAATATGACTCAGGAATCATATTTACCAGATCAGAATCCCAATTTGCAGACACGGTGTTTCGGGGTGCTTGCCCCTCATCAGTGCAAAGTAAGGGGTGTCTGATCTGGCTCATGAGAAAGCTATGTGGGAACCACGGGGGAACACTATTCTCCTAAAGGAGACTTTGCAAGCCAGTCTGGCTGCCAAGTAAGGGGACTTATAGCTGCCACACCCCTCTGGGAAATAATCAAATTGTCTATGGAACAGATGACATTACAAAATTTGAATTCCTTGAGCACCGATAACTCAAAGGACAATCTTGTAACTGACACTGATTTTTCAAAGAGGGTCCCGAAGACGGAGTTTTAGCCTCTGGCCCCACGTTCACCTGCCATGGATGACTACCAGTATGTTGTGTTTGATGAATTAAAGAAATTATATGCAGCCTGTATTGAAGCCCCAGGTCATAATAATATGACAAATTCAGAAAAAGCAGCCCTGAATTAATTGAAATTCAATGACCAAAATATTATAAAAAACTCGGACAAGGGCGGTTCAGTTATAGTGTTGAACTGGGGTCTTTATGAAAAACAATTATAACTTATGCTGGATGATCAACACACTTACTGCAAGATTGACAGTAATCCAACTAATGTTATATGGACAGGCTTATAAGAGCTGCTGCAGAGAGGTGAAAGACAAAGGGAATTTATGACTCCTGAAAATCCGAGAGTCCCTCTGTTTCATGCATTGCCTAAATCCCACAAGAATGCTTTCCCTCCGCTGTTCAGGCCTATTGTGTCCGGAATAGGGGCTCTATTGGAGAACACTGGAGCATGGCTGGATGAGAGACTACAACCTCTGATGAAGTCTTCCCCTGCTTACATTGAGACTCCAAACATGTATTAACGGTTATGCAGGGGATTGAATGGAGGGAGAACTATTCTTGGATATGCAGTGATGTAACATGATTGTATTCTTCAATACCGCATGATCTGGCCATAACCGCCCTGCAGGAGCAACTGCTGACTTGTTGGAATTATTCTGAAATTTTACAGGATTTCATTTTGGATGTTACTTTATTTTTGCTCAAAAATAATTATTTTGTTCTTCTAAAACAGCACAATATTCAAATCTGTGGCTGTAGCATGGGAGGGAGATTTTCACCCTCATTAGTCAATATTTACATGAATTGGTGGGAAAAACAAGTTATTTATAACTCCTGGAATCCTTTTTTGTCTGATATTTTCTGGTATGGTCATTTCATAGATGATATTTTGATAATATGGCGTGGAGGTGAAACAACCATACCAGCATTTTTCAAATACATCAATTCCAATAACTTCAATTTAAAATTTGTTTCGATTAATGAGGGGAAGTCTATTCCTTTTCTGAAATTAACCCTCACTGGTAATTCTGTGAATGGACAGGTTGATTCGGAACTCCATAGAAAAGCTGTGGCAGGAAACTCTCTCCTCCATGCTACCAGCAATCACCCCAAACATATAGTGAGCAATATTCCTATTGGGGAATACATTAGAGCGAAAAGGTCATGTAGCACAGAGGCGGCTTACACTAAAGAATGCGAACACATTGATAATAGACTGCGCAGTAGAGGTTACGACAAAATTTGGGTTGACAGGGCAAAAAGGAAAGTGGATTCAAAATCTAGAACAGATTATTTGAGACAAAAAAATTCCATGGAAAAAATGGATCAGAATAGTGCTCTAGTCTTTTCTACTCAATATAGTGGTAGCTTTCATAAAATCACACAAATAGTTTGTAAATATCTACCCATTCTACATATGGATGAAACCCTCAAAAATATTTTGGATGCAGGTTGCCGCTACATATCTAGACGGGCACCTACGATCGGTGGTTTGATTTCCCCTAGTGATTTATATCTGAGGAAGCCCGTGCATATTGATGGTAAGAATTGGTTACCCACATGCGGTTCCTTCAAGTGCGGCAAAAAACAATGTGGCATATGCGCCTATATGTATAATACCAAAGAGAGCGTAACTCCATCACGGGAAAGCGCCACAGGATCAATTCTTTTGTTCACTGTGGCACGGTTTATTGTGTCTATGTTATAACATGTGAAAAATGCCAGAAACAATATATATATTTCTTATATGACCACAGTGGTGATGTTAGTTTTTTTTCGGGTGAATGCCATAGAACAAATTCCACTCCCTAGAAGAGGGGGAGATCGCATTCACATGCTGCGAGATAAAGAGGCCAAGTGGATTTTAACATATAATTCCTGCATGCCAATGGGTATGAATATTAGAAGCGACCTTATGTATATTTATACTATTTGCATTAGCTACAAGTCCATTGAATTCATTTATAAAAAATTTTTTTTATTTTTTTTTTTTGGGATATTGAGAAAAGCAATATGTTATGTTATTTTTTTGTTTCTCGAGTAAGAAAGTTAATTTATTATTTCATGATTGGAAAGATTTTATCTTATATGGATTTGCTATGTTCAATGACTTATGATGGGTTAAATGACTTGCAGAGACCTTTGGGTCATAATGTTTTGCTGCTGCTACTCTGGTAGAGTGATTAGTACAACCTGTGTGTGTCCAAAGAGGATATGATGTTCAGGGCAGTGATGATGTATTTTCTATACATATTGTGTCTTATTCAAACAGCATATGTCTAAGATTAAGAGCCACACCGGCTTGAAACGCGTAAGATGTTCTTTATCTGCTCTGGATGTCAACCTAACGTCATGTTAGTTTTGTTTTTTTCTAAAATAAAATGACTAAACCATCTCTGGGCGTGTTGCTGGACAGGAAACACCTTTCCAAAACCTATTGCATAATTTTAACCAGGTGATGAAAACTGCCAAGACCTTTTTACCTAGTTCACTAGAAAATTTACAGCATGCACTGCTAACTAACAATACCTAGAAATGTGATTGACTGTGTATTTTTGACCAGGCCACTAAAACTGCCAAGACCTTTTTACCCAGTTCACAGGAAATTTACAGCAGCCAGTACTAAGCAACAATACCTAGAAATGTGATTCACTGACTAATTTTGAGCAGGCTGTAATAAGTAGAAATAATTGTTTAGCACTTTTACTGGCACTTCTTTATCAGACACTGACAAGTAGCTAGCCCTATTTGTATCATTAAATGCTGAATTGTGGCACACAGCTTTCCTACACTGCACATCCTAATTCAATACTATCTCTCTCCTATGTATCTCAACTACCTATCATTAAACTCCTAGCTAAGCTAACTGTCTAGCAGCCCCAATGGTAGCACCGGAGGCAGAATCTTGCCTAACATTTCACATTCAGAAAATGGCACCGACGCCCCATATCCGCCTTTTTATGCAGACGGACAAGTGACTTAGGCAGCCAATGACACAAGCCCTTGTGTTTGAACCTTGTGGATGTTTGCTGCACCGAACATCCGCAAATAAAGTTAAGAAAAAAAATGGTGCCATGTGCTTCTGGCTTCTCCTGAGTTCCCACCCCCCTCCACTATACACATCCCGCCATTTATCAAACAGCCCCACAATCCTATCCAAAAACATAACATGTTATTAGAAAAGCATTATTTTTAAAAACACGATCAGTGATAGAACAAAACTGAACATTGCCAATTTTTGGGAAAAGTGCTCCGGTTACTGAGTCTGAACCAAACAGGCTAAGGTTTGTACCGGATTTGAAATTGGAGAACCTTTATCGAACAGGTTTACTCATCGCTACTATTAACTTCATTTTATTATTTTTTTTACCTGTGACTATAAAAATGCAACACCTTTATTTATATATATTTTGAATGTATTCTTAATCATTTTTAATATGTATTCACTGATCCACGTACATGTTTGTAATGGTGTCATATATTTATATTTTTAAAATGTTCTTGCAAGTTATCTGGTTATATTTACCAACAATGCTATATCCGAGTCCCCCTTTTGTTTCCCTAAAGTGGGCAGTGATCTACTTGGACACCTCTATTTATACCACCATTTTGTTGCATTTCTATATGTGATTTTGTCTGGGAAGGAGATGGAATCTCAGAAAACACGCTCACAATAAATCATTCTTGGGTTTTACTTGCATTGTCTTTATGCACGACAGCATGGCATTTAACCCTTTCATCGCCTCTTCATATCTGACTACATGTGGGGCTGCGTCAGCAGTGCTTTCATGATGTAATCCCTCAAGGTGAGCAGTCCCTGTACACCCTTTCTTGTCTCACACTTGGGTAAGACCCTATATGTGCTCCTTGTTTTCTAGCTTCTTATAGTGGAGTAAAAATAAGTAAATAGAAAAATGACATAGGGTCCCCCATTTATTGATACCCAGTTCAGATAAAACAGACATCTACAGGCTGCAGTCGTCATTTTGGCTGATCCCATGCAGCTTTTTTTTTTAAATGATTTAAATAAATAATTTTAAAAAACAACATGTGTCCCCCCAATTTTGATACCCAGGCAAGATGAAGCTAATTGCTGGGGGCTGGTATTCTCAGGTTGGGGAGGCCCATGATTAGATGTTATCAATTAGATATGACAATTCCGGTGCTTTATCCGGCTCATCCTGATTGCCCTGGTGCAGTGGCAAATGGGGTAATATAAGGGGTTAATGGCAGCTGTGATTTGTCAAAAATCACAACTTCCACTAAGCCATGGATTAGTAATGTGGAGGAGTCTATGAGATTCCACTATTACTAAACCCGTAAGTCACAAAACAAAGAGAAAAATCCTTTATTAAAAAAAAAAAATAAAACACACTCTTTCTCCAATTTATTAACCTCTCAAAACACCCACATCCGATGTAATTCACACCAATATTTTCCACTACCAACCTACTACATACTGAAGTCACAGTGCGCAGGCACATTGAGAACATGACCGCCCACTGTGGCTTCAGGCAGACACTGACTGAAAACAATGTCAGCAGTGGCATCACTGAGGTTACTGCATTCACAGCTGTAGGTTTTCATGGTACCCCACCTGTGACCGCAGGCAAACTCACCTAAGGTGAACTCATTGAACTCATTGGCTTGACCTCAGGTGAACTAATTGAGTTCAATGAGATCTGCAATTCCTAGCAGAAAACCATGTTTGTTTGCCAAGAGATGTGCAGATTTGGTGCAGAAATTTGGTGTATAACTTCCAGCACCAACTCTGCATCTCCTGGAAGAAAGCTGTACATAAAACTGCAGTTTCTAAGCCGTTTCACTGCGGTTTTCTGCCAGGAGATGCAAACTTGGTGCAGAAATCTGGTGCAGACATTTCAGCACCATATTTGCATCTCTTGGCAGAAAACCGCACCGAAACTGCATTTGTTTTTACATTTATTCACCAAATTCCTACACTGGCAAAAAAATGCATCAAAACGTGCAGTATTAATGCAGTTTTGATGTGTTTTTTTGCTAGGAGATGCAGATTTGGTGCAGGTAGACCCCTTCTCAATACTAATACACGGTTTAATGGCAGTTGTGATTTTTTAAAAATCTCAGCTGTCACTAATAGAGTTGAGCGCGGTTCGTGGTTCGTGGTTCTCCAGTTCGCGGCTCGAGTGATTTTGGGGCATGTTCTAGATCGAACTAGAACTCGAGCTTTTTGCAAAAGCTCGGTAGTTCTAGAAACGTTCGAGAACGGTTCTAGCAGCCAAAAAACAGCTAAATCATAGCTTGGTTTCTGCTGTAATAGTGTAAGTCACTCTGTGAATCAAACTATTATCACATTTCAGTGTATAGTGTGCGTGAACAGCGCCTTCAGATCACTGCTGTTTCTATAATGGCGATCGCCATTTTTTTTTTTTTTTTTTCTTGTCTTCCTTCCCTAAGCGCGCGCGTCTTGTGGGGCGGGCCAGCATGTCAGCCAATCCCAGACACACACACAGCTAAGTGGACTTTGAGCCAGAGAAGCAACGGCATGTGTGATAGGATCTGCATGTCACATGTCCCTGCATTATAAAACCGGACATTTTCTTCACGGACGCCATTATCTGCCTTCTGCGTCTTTGGTGTCAGACATCACTGTCGCAGCTCCGTCTTCCTGAGTCCTATAGCCGATACAGCTGTATGCGCTGCATACACAGCGTTAGACAGCTTAGGGAGAGCACTTTATAGCAGTCCTTTTAAGGGCTCCAACCGGCAGGGTCAGAGAGCCATAGGTGACAGGTCCTGCAAACAGCAACAGCGTCTGTGTAGCCCAGGTCAGGGATTTCCTACCTGCATTTCACCATTAGGAGGGAATAGAAAGGCAGGCTTCCATTCCTCTACCCAGAGCACCACAATCCTGCCACTGTACCCTCTTGTCCTCTGCACACTCCAACTGATAACTAAGCCATTATACTAGCAAACACTCAGTGTACCTAGTGGCATCCTATACGTGGCTATTGGACTTTGCTATAGTCCCACTAGTGCAAAGACATTTGCAGAGCGCGTCTGCCTGCATTGCACACTACAACTCATTCTAACCAAGCCATTATACTAGCAAACACTCAGTGTACCTAGTGGCATCCTATACGTGGCTATTGGACTTTGCTATAGTCCCACTAGTGCAAAGACATTTGCAGAGCGCGTCTGCCTGCATTGCACACTACAACTCATTCTAACCAAGCCATTATACTAGCAAACACTCAGTGTACCTAGTGGCATCCTATACGTGGCTATTGGACTTTGCTATAGTCCCACTAGTGCAAAGACATTTGCAGAGCGCGTCTGCCTGCATTGCACACTCCAACTCATTAAAACCAAGCCATTATACTAGCAAACACTCAGTGTACCTAGTGGCATCCTATACGTGGCTATTGGACTTTGCTATAGTCCCACTAGTGCAAAGACATTTGCATAGCGCGTCTGCCGGCATTGCACACTCAAACTCATTTTAACTAAGCCATTATACTAGCAAACACTCAGTGTACCTAGTGGCATCCTATACGTGGCTATTGGACTTTGCTATAGTCCCACTAGTGCAAAGACATTAGCAGAGCACATCTGCCTGCATTGCACACTACAACTCATTCTAACCAAGCCATTATACTAGCAAACACTCAGTGTACCTAGTGGCATCCTATACGTGGCTATTGGACTTTGCTATAGTCCCACTAGTGCAAAGACATTTGCATAGCGCGTCTGCCTGCATTGCACACTCAAACTCATTTTAACTAAGCCATTATACTAGCAAACACTCAGTGTACCTAGTGGCATCCTATACGTGGCTATTGGACTTTGCTATAGTCCCACTAGTGCAAAGACATTAGCAGAGCACATCTGCCTGCATTGCACACTACAACTCATTCTAACCAAGCCATTATACTAGCAAACACTCAGTGTACCTAGTGGCATCCTATACGTGGCTATTGGACTTTGCTATAGTCCCACTAGTGCAAAGACATTTGCAGAGCGCGTCTGCCTGCATTGCACACTCCAACTCATTAAAACCAAGCCATTATACTAGCAAACACTCAGTGTACCTAGTGGCATCCTATACGTGGCTATTGGACTTTGCTATAGTCCCACTAGTGCAAAGACATTTGCATAGCGCGTCTGCCTGCATTGCACACTCAAACTCATTTTAACTAAGCCATTATACTAGCAAACACTCAGTGTACCTAGTGGCATCCTATACGTGGCTATTGGACTTTGCTATAGTCCCACTAGTGCAAAGATATTAGCAGAGCACATCTGCCTGCATTGCACACTCCAACTTTTTTAAACTAAGCAATTTTACTAGCAAACACTCAGTGTACCTAGTGGCATCCTAAACGTGGCTATTGGACTTTGCTATAGTCCCACTAGTGCAAAGACATTTGCAGAGCACGTCTGCCTGCATTGCACACTACAACTCATTGTTACTAAGCCATTATACTAGCAAACACTCAGTGTACCTAGTTGTATCCTAAACGTGGCTATTGTACTTTTGTCTATTCACAGTATTGGAACGATATTTGCAGCACGTCTGCCTGCATTGCACACTCTAACTTTTTTAAACTCAGCCATTTATAGTAGCAAACACTCAGTGTACCTAGTTGTATCCTAAACGTGGCTATTGTACTTTTGTCAATTCACAGTATTGGAACGTTATTTGCAGCACGTCTGCCTGCATTGCACACTCAAACTTTTTTAAACTCAGCCATTTATAGTAGCAAACACTCAGTGTACCTAGTTGTATCCTAAACGTGGCTATTGTACTTTTGTCTATTCACAGTATTGGAACGATATTTGCAGCACGTCTGCCTGCATTGCACACTCTAACTTTTTTAAACTCAGCCATTATACTAGCAAACACTCAGTGTACCTAGTGGCATCCTATACGTGGCTATTGGACTTTGCTATAGTCCCACTAGTGCAAAGACATTAGCAGAGCACATCTGCCTGCATTGCACACTACAACTCATTCTAACCAAGCCATTATACTAGCAAACACTCAGTGTACCTAGTGGCATCCTATACGTGGCTATTGGACTTTGCTATAGTCCCACTAGTGCAAAGACATTTGCAGAGCGCGTCTGCCTGCATTGCACACTCCAACTCATTAAAACCAAGCCATTATACTAGCAAACACTCAGTGTACCTAGTGGCATCCTATACGTGGCTATTGGACTTTGCTATAGTCCCACTAGTGCAAAGACATTTGCATAGCGCGTCTGCCTGCATTGCACACTCAAACTCATTTTAACTAAGCCATTATACTAGCAAACACTCAGTGTACCTAGTGGCATCCTATACGTGGCTATTGGACTTTGCTATAGTCCCACTAGTGCAAAGATATTAGCAGAGCACATCTGCCTGCATTGCACACTCCAACTTTTTTAAACTAAGCAATTTTACTAGCAAACACTCAGTGTACCTAGTGGCATCCTAAACGTGGCTATTGGACTTTGCTATAGTCCCACTAGTGCAAAGACATTTGCAGAGCACGTCTGCCTGCATTGCACACTACAACTCATTGTTACTAAGCCATTATACTAGCAAACACTCAGTGTACCTAGTTGTATCCTAAACGTGGCTATTGTACTTTTGTCTATTCACAGTATTGGAACGATATTTGCAGCACGTCTGCCTGCATTGCACACTCTAACTTTTTTAAACTCAGCCATTTATAGTAGCAAACACTCAGTGTACCTAGTTGTATCCTAAACGTGGCTATTGTACTTTTGTCTATTCACAGTATTGGAACGTTATTTGCAGCACGTCTGCCTGCATTGCACACTCTAACTTTTTTAAACTCAGCCATTATACTAGCAAACACTCAGTGTACCTAGTTGTATCCTAAACGTGGCTATTGTACTTTTGTCAATTCACAGTATTGGAACGTTATTTGCAGCACGTCTGCCTGCATTGCACACTCAAACTTTTTTAAACTCAGCCATTTATAGTAGCAAACACTCAGTGTACCTAGTTGTATCCTAAACGTGGCTATTGTACTTTTGTCAATTCACAGTATTGGAACGTTATTTGCAGCACGTCTGCCTGCATTGCACACTCAAACTTTTTTAAACTCAGCCATTTATAGTAGCAAACACTCAGTGTACCTAGTTGTATCCTAAACGTGGCTATTGTACTTTTGTCTATTCACAGTATTGGAACGTTATTTGCAGCACGTCTGCCTGCATTGCACACTCTAACTTTTTTAAACTCAGCCATTATACTAGCAAACACTCAGTGTACCTAGTTGTATCCTAAACGTGGCTATTTTACTTTTGTCTATTCACAGTATTGGAACGATATTTGCAGCACGTCTGCCTGCATTGCACACTCTAACTTTTTTAAACTCAGCCATTATACTAGCAAACACTCACTGTACCTAGTTGTATCCTAAACGTGGCTATTGTACTTTTGTCAATTCACAGTATTGGAACGTTATTTGCAGCACGTCTGCCTGCATTGCACACTCAAACTTTTTTAAACTCAGCCATTATACTAGCAAACACTCACTGTACCTAGTTGTATCCTAAACGTGGCTATTGTACTTTTGTCAATTCACAGTATTGGAACGTTATTTGCAGCACGTCTGCCTGCATTGCACACTCAAACTTTTTTAAACTCAGCCATTATACTAGCAAACACTCACTGTACCTAGTTGTATCCTAAACGTGGCTATTGTACTTTTGTCAATTCACAGTATTGGAACGTTATTTGCAGCACGTCTGCCTGCATTGCACACTCAAACTTTTTTAAACTCAGCCATTTATAGTAGCAAACACTCAGTGTACCTAGTTGTATCCTAAACGTGGCTATTGTACTTTTGTCTATTCACAGTATTGGAACGTTATTTGCAGCACGTCTGCCTGCATTGCACACTTTAACTTTTTTAAACTCAGCCATTATACTAGCAAACACTCAGTGTACCTAGTTGTATCCTAAACGTGGCTATTTTACTTTTGTCTATTCACAGTATTGGAACGATATTTGCAGCACGTCTGCCTGCATTGCACACTCTAACTTTTTTAAACTCAGCCATTATACTAGCAAACACTCACTGTACCTAGTTGTATCCTAAACGTGGCTATTGTACTTTTGTCAATTCACAGTATTGGAACGTTATTTGCAGCACGTCTGCCTGCATTGCACACTCAAACTTTTTTAAACTCAGCCATTTATAGTAGCAAACACTCAGTGTACCTAGTTGTATCCTAAACGTGGCTATTGTACTTTTGTCAATTCACAGTATTGGAACGTTATTTGCAGCACGTCTGCCTGCATTGCACACTCAAACTTTTTTAAACTCAGCCATTTATAGTAGCAAACACTCAGTGTACCTAGTTGTATCCTAAACGTGGCTATTGTACTTTTGTCTATTCACAGTATTGGAACGTTATTTGCAGCACGTCTGCCTGCATTGCACACTCAAACTTTTTTAAACTCAGCCATTATACTAGCAAACACTCACTGTACCTAGTTGTATCCTAAACGTGGCTATTGTACTTTTGTCAATTCACAGTATTGGAACGATATTTGCAGGACATCTGCCTGCATTGCACACTCAAACCTTTTTAAACTCAGCCATTATACTAGCAAACACTCACTGTACCTAGTTGTATCCTAAACGTGGCTATTGTACTTTTGTCTATTCACACTACTGCAAATCTATGTGCAGCACCTCTGCATGACAACCTCGTGCTCTGTTTTTAATAAGCTATAATGATAGCACAAAATACTGCCATTTTGTGGCATCATAGAACTGGCTGTTGTATTCCATTAGTGCCCCACTGGTGACAAGCTATTTCTAGCACCTCTACATCACACCCTCATGCACATTTAGCTACGCTAATGTTATAGCAAACTCATGGAATTCATTGCTGCATTTCATAATTCGGAGGGATAGAAAGTCAGGCTTCCTTTAGCTTTTCCTTCTGTTCATAGACAGCATCTCCAAGACAAATTTCCCCTCCACGTCTAAGTGTGGAGAGGCAGCTAGTGCGCATGCGTGTGCCGATGTACCCCAGCTGCAGCATAATTACAGTGTTTCGCCTAGTGAGTATGCTCAGCCTGACTGTGCCATTCCTGACGCTAAGTCTTCATTTCGGGATACAGCGCATGCTCCCACACTAAGTGTGAAAAGCCTCTTTGCACAGGTGCTCGCATTCTGTGCCGGGTCTAAGTCCTGTTTTGTGCCTAGACACCATGCTAAAGCTGATAGTCTTTTTTCAGAGACTGTATTTCATGCTACTGAGCATGCTCAGGCACTTCCTGCATCAGAGACTAGGTCCGGTAATGAACTCTTTGGCCCTGGCCCTGATGTGGGGGTCCCATATAGACCACAGGGCATCAGGTGTCCTCCCAAATGGCTTGCAGAGGCCCACACCTATGACTTGTCACCGCATTATTGATGGTCAGACGATGACTGGTGAGGTGTTTGGGTCATGGCAGCCATGAGGTCATCATTGAAGTTGCGTTTCCAAATAGGACGCTAGTTATGCCACTCATGACGTGTCACTCTGCTTTTGTCTCCAGGAGGTGCATTGTGGTTCACCCTGGTTTGGGGCGGACCCAGGTTATAAAAGGGGCTGGAGCCAACAAGGAGGTGCGCAGTCTTCTATTATGCTCCGAAAGAGCACACCTCCATGTGTTGAACCCATTGCGGCTTTAGGCCAGAGGTAGGCAGGGATAGGGTGGTGGATGCAGGCCACCACCACAGTTGGTAACGCAGAACGGTTAAGACCAGCTCCTGTCCTAACAGTCCTGCTTGTGCAGCCCAGTGGCATTAACAGGCCTGCTGCTGCTGATGCGCCTGCTGTCCACAGGTGTGGCCCCTACGCACACGGTCAGCGTACTCAATGGCCCCTGTGTTGTTAACAGGGAGTTCCTGGGCTGGGTGGGCATGTGGACCCTGTGACGCTAACAGGGCTCACAGTCTCCAGATCCGAATGGCGTCTAACTCGGTTCAGGCTACTATTAGTTTCATAGCCACACAGCTCTGTATCCTCCACCAAACCTTCAAGTTGCCAACCTCTCCTTTTCCAACTGGGAGCACGGTGGACACTGACTGCTGAAGGTGATATATACCTTTCTCTTTCTTTTCTTATTAATTTTTGTTATATAGCGGTCACAGATTATATACCACTTTATCCAAATCTGCCAGTCCCACTGTAACAGATGTTGTTTCTTCAGCAAATGTTACAGTTGTTTAACCACCAAATCCACGGACCAAAATTTTTTTCCCCTTTCCAACACACCTGTTCCCCTTTCCAACAGCATCTGTCCTTTTTCAACTCATTTTGGGATATGACCAAAAGTGCAACTGTGCAGGGACACCGTACTCAACGCCATCTCAGCACAGCAGCCATCCCTCGGTCCCTCCGATGTGGACAAGTAAAAGACCATTTCCTCCTATCCATGACAAAGTGTTGAGATTCACTCTGTGCAGCACTGGTGTTTAGTGGAAAAGTAGATCTAAGATTGCGTACCACATTCTGCAGATACTCCTGTATACGTGCGTCTATTTCTATGGCAGGAATTAGTTCGCCAAATTTTGTCTTGTACCGGGGATCTAACAGTGTGGCAACCCAGTATTCAGGATTACTTCAAATTCATACAATCCGAGGGTCATGTAGGTAGTGCAGCAAGAAGGCGCTCATGTGTCTTGTGCATCCAGGAGGACCAAGTCCTTGGTGTGTTGGTGGCAGAGAGGTGAGAATCGTGCATCCTTCCTCTGCCCTCTACCCACAACCTCGCACAACCGAAATGTGAGCAAGCTCTCACTCATCTGCTGAGTCTTCCATGCCCATCGCCAGTTCGTCCTCCATTTCTTCATGGGCTCCTGCACTTTCATCAACACTTTTTGCTGATACTATGCGCCCTTGTTAATCCCTCTCCCTCACCATGACTGCCGCATAGGTGCCGCTGACCATCTGGACCTCGTAGATCTTGTTATCCCTTCCGCATATGACTCCTCCTGTACTTCCTCCCCTTCCTCTTGTCCCAACACCTGACTCCGAATAATAATTACAGTGTGCTCCATCATGTAGATGACCAGAATTGTCACGCTGAGAATGACATTGCCAGTGCTAAACATCTTCGTCGACATTTCAAAACTGTGTAGCAGGGTGCATAGGTCCTTGATCTGACACCACTCCAGCAGCGTGATCTGCACCACCTCTGGATCAACTTATCCCAGGCTATATGTCTTACCGTATTTCAGCAGGGCTCTGCGGTGCTGCCACACACGCTGCAACATGTGCAGATTCCAATTCCTGCGTGTCGGAACATCGCATTTCCGGCGTTTAACTGCCAGACCCTAAGACTTCCGGAGTGATGAAAGTTGTTGAGCTGCTGTGTGCGCACGATGGAAGTGAGCACATAGCGAGCGTGCCCGCTGCACAAGGCCATGTAGGCCGTGATGGTGTTTTAAAAATTGCTGGAGAATTCGGATCAACACGTGAGCCATAAAAGGCACGTGTGTCACATTGCCCTGAGGATGGCCCGCAGCCAGGTTTGCATCATTGCCGCACACGGCTGTTAAGTCACCAACGGAGTCCGCTCCGTCAATTTGTACTCCGGTCGCCAGGTGACAACGTGTTCCTTTCATGAATAGTGCTGATGATGGGAGAGTAGTCGATGCCAGCGGCGCAGGTGGACGCAGGTTATGCTCACCCACTGGGCTGCATTACCTTGACAGATGCAGAATCTCTGGCTGAATGTAGCTGGTGGGTATCTCACAGATGAAATACCATCATTCAGCTACAACCAATGGGAAGACACCACACCCTTTTTTATGCCCATCCTGTCTGCAGACCACTGCCAGACATAGCTATGAACCTCTGGTTAATTTTACCCCCAGTTCAGTTTTATGATTTTGTGTGCTTGTTACCTGACTACTTTTCCTGCTTGCTGTTTATGTACCTTGTTGGCCGATACGCATTTCACCTCTGCTTGTTTTCTGATTAAGTCCTGGCCGTCCCATTCTGTTCCTGTTCCTCAATTAATGTTTTGACCCTGCCTGACTACTATTCTCTGTAATAGCGGTGTGACTCACATTTCCCATACATTTCAAAGTAAAACTTTGACCGCCTGATGGCATTGAGCTCTGCTGCCAGCATAGTAAGGAGGTGTGTGGTAGTCCTTGTGCGCAGTTGCAAGGAAGGGTGGCCTGACCACACAGGGTTTGCGCAAAGGTAGAGGACCCACACGAGGTTGAAGAGGCAGAAGCAGTGTATTAACTTCTACATACAGAACAAGGATTGAAACAACTCGTGGGGACGGCAAGACTTGTACAGCAGACCCTTCTCCATCTCTCACCATAGTTTGCCAGTGCCCAGTCAGTGACATGTAATGACCCTGTCTATGCTTACTGGTCCAAGTATCTGTGTTGAAATGCACCCTGTCGCACACAGATTTTCTCAAGGAAGTGGTGATGTTGTGTGCGACATGCCGGTGTAGCGCGGGCATGCTTTTCTTGGAGAAGCAGTGGTGATTGGGCATCTGGTACTGGGGCACAGCGACAGACATAAGGTCTGTAAAATCCTGTGTGTCCACTACGCGTAAAGGCAGCATTTCGGTAGCCAACAGCTTACAGAGGGATAGAGTCAACCACTTAGCTTTGTCATGGGTCGCAGTAAGTGGCCTTTTATTTGACCACATCTGAGGGACAGAGATCTGGCTGCTGTCTGTAGACGGTGTTGAGTAGGGTGTCCCTGGAAAAATGCAGGTTTGTGAGAAAAGTGCAGGCGGAGACATGATGTTGGCTTCATCTTGCCTTCAGATCTGTTCATCTTGTATCATTTTTAAAAAACACAGCAAGCAAGGGTTACTCCAAGCGGAGTCTCCCTTTTTTTCCAAAAATTGGGCCCCACACAGACACCTTATCAGTGGCAGCACTTGTGCCCTAGTTGCAAACAGGATGTTTTGATTTGCATCAAGCACATTCCAAATCCACAAGCATTTACTCTCCCCAGGATGACACAGGGGTAGTAAATTCCTTCTGGATCCATGACTTGTTCATTTTGATGAACGTCAGTCTGTCCACATTGTCACTGGACAGACGCGTGCGCTTATCTGTCAGCACACACCCAGCAGCACTGAAGACACGTTCAGAGACAACGCTGGCAGCTGGACACGACAAAATCTTCGAGGCGTAACTGGAGAGCTCTTGACATTTTTCTAGATTTGAAGCACAAAAGGAGCAAGGCTCCATTTGCAAAGTCATTGCATCGATGTTCATTTGGAGATACTCCTGTATCATCCTCTCCATCCGTTGACTATGTGTCAGACTTGTTGTCTCTGGTGGCCTTGCAAAGGAGGGTCTAAAAAAATTATGAAAAGATTCCATAAAATTGCTGTTACCAGCACCAGATACGGTCCTACTGGTACGGGTAGACTGTTGAAGATGACGAGGCCGTCCCATGTTTGTCAAGTTACAACTGGGAGAATCACTCCCTTCACCTGCACGGTTGTTTGGTGGAAAAGCCGAGCTAAGATCGAGTAACAGCTTCTGCTGATACTCCTGCATACGTGCGTCCCTTTCTATGGGTGGAATTATGTCACAAAATTTGGACTTGTCCCGGGGATCTAATAGTGTGGCAAGCCAGTAGTCATCATCACTTCTAATTTTGACAATACGAGGGTCATGTTGGAGGTAGTGCAACAAGAAGGCACTCATGTGTCTTGCGCAGCCATGCGCACCAAGTCCACGCTGTGTTTGTGGCATAGAGGTGCTAACCGTTCTTTCTTCCTCTGTCATCTCCCCCCAACCTCTTTCAACTGAAATTTGACCAAGGTCCCCCTCATCTGCTGAGTCTTCCATGTCCATGGACAGTTCGTCCTCCATATCTTCATGTCCTCCTGCACCTTCCTCAACATCTCACCTGCTACCATGCGCCCTTGTTGATCCCTGTCCCCCATGGTCCCATGCCTGCCGCGTTGGTGATGATGAACGTCTGGACCTTGGTGATGTTGTTGTGTCTTGCGCATATGAATCCTCCTGTAGTTCCTCCCCTTCCTGTTGTCCCACCCCCTGACTACGAATAGTGTTTAGCGTGTGCTCCAGCATGTAAATGACTGTAATCGTCATGCTGATAATGGCATTGTCAGCGCTAAACATATTCGTCGCCATGTCGAAACTGTGCAGAAGGGTGCATAGGTCCTTGATCTGAGATCACTCCATCAGGGTGATCTGCCCCACTTCTGCATCTCGTTGGCCCAGGCTATACATCATGACGTATTGCACCAGGGCTCGCCGGTGCTGCCACAGTCGCTGTAACATGTGGAGAGTTGAATTCCAGCGTGTCGCCACATCGCATTTCAGGCGATGAACCGGCAGGCCGAAAGACTTCTGGAGCGATGCAAGTCGCTCAGGTGCGGCGGTTGAACGGCGGAAGTGAGCACTGCAGACAGTTTCCGTGCCCTGGTCAGAAGGCCATCTAGGCCGGGATAGTGTGTTAAAAATTGCTGGACAACAAGGTTAAACACGTGAGCCATACAAGGCACGTGTGTCACCTTGCCCAGGCGAAGGGCCGCACCCAGGTTTGCAGCATTGTCGCACACGGCCTTACCAGGCTGCAGGTTGAGTGGAGACAACCATTTATCAAAATCAGTCTCCAGAGCTGCCCACAACTCAGTCGCTGTGTGACTCCTATTTCAAAGACATGTCAAGCTAAAGACCGCCTGATGCCGTTGCGCTCTGCTACCAGCATAGTAATGAGGGGTGCGTGATTCCTTCTGCGCAGTGAGAACGCTGGTGGCCTGACCAGGCAGGCTTGGGGCGGAGGTGGAGGACCCAGATGAGGTGGAGGATGCAGAAGCAGTGGCGGAACTTGGACAGACAGAGGATTGACACACAAGTCGTGGGGACGGCAAGACTTGTGCAGCAGACCCTTCACCATCTATCACCATAGTTACCCAGTGGCCAGTCAGCGACATGTAACGTCCCTGTCCATGCTTACTGGTCCAAGTATCGGTGGTGAAATGCACCCGTTCACACACAGAGTTTCTCAAGGAAGCGGTGATGTTGTGTGCGACATGCTGGTGTAGCGCGGGCACACCTTTCTTAGAGAAGTAGTGGCGACTAGGCATCTGGTACTGGGGCACAGCGACAGACATAAGGTCTCTAAAATCCTGTGTGTCCACTAGGCGGAAAGGCAGCATTTCTGTAGTCAACAGCTTACAGAGGGATAGAGTCAACCTCTTCGCTTTGTCATGGGTCGCAGGAAGTGGCCTTTTATTTGACCACATCTGAGGGACAGAGATCTGGCTGCTGTGTGTAGACGGTGTTGAGTCGGGTGTCCCTGGAAAAATGCAGCTTTGTGAGGAAAGTGCAGGCGGAGACATGATGTTGCCTTCATCCAAAGTTGGTGCTATCGATGTCTGAGAGAGCTGTACACACTCACTTGTTTCCCCTTCCAAACCAACTGACGACCTACCAAGCAAACTGCCTGTTGCGGTTACAGTGGTGGAAGTTGTGGGTGGAAAAACAGGTGTGACAGCTGTCCCCACAGTCCTAGAAGATGACGAGCGCGCGGATGCACTGGAAGGGGCAGGCGGTGGATGGTTCGCTCCGCTAGGCCGCATTGCAGCACGGTGAGCTTCCCATCGGGCCATATGATATTTATTCATGTGACGATTCATGGAAGAAGTTGTCAAACTGCTGAGGTTTTGACCTCTACTAAGAGAACCATGACAAATTTTACAGATCACATAATTTGGGCGATCTTTTTCTATGTCAAAAAAGGACCTGGCTAGGCAAGGCTTAGAGGCCATGCGACCTGTTGATCCACCCCGAATAATGCTCAGAGGCAGAGTGGTGGCTGAGGATGCAGTTGTAGACGTGCTACCAGTGCTCCGACTGTGTCCAGGAAGGCGCCAGGTTACTTCGACGTCGGTTGCATCCTCCTCCACCGCCTCTGTTGACCTCCTCGAGTGTCTGACTGTGGGTTGACAGTAGGTGTGATCTAGAACTTAATCATCAATTGTTGTGTTTGCACTCCCCTACCCCTCAGACCGAGTTTCTTCTTGCCCTGACCGAATATTTAAGTTGTCATCCCAATCGGGTATCTGCGTCTCATCTTCATCAGTATGTTCCTCATTGCCTATAACCACAGTTGTTGGAAAGGCAGCATTTTGGTAGCCAACAGTTTGCATATGATGAAAGTCAACCTCCAAGCCATTTCATGCCCTTCTAAAAGCATGTAAAACACAGCGAGGGGACTCCAACCACAGTCTCCCTCGTTGCCACTAACTGGGCCACACACACCCCACTTGACTGGCATCGGTTGAGCCCCCTTTTGAAAAAGAAAAAGATGCTTTGCATGAAGCACTCTCAAAAATACGCGTGCCTTTCCCGTCCCCTGGCTGACCCAGGGGAAGAAAAGTCCTCTGAGAGCCATGACTTGTTCATCTTGGTTCTTTTAGAGACACAGCGAGGGGACTCCAACCACAGTCTCCCTCGTTGCCACTAACTGGGCCACACACACCCCACTTGACTGGCATCGGTTGAGCCCCCTTTTGAAAAAGAAAAAGATGCTTTGCATGAAGCACTCTCAAAAATACGCGTGCCTTTCCCGTCCCCTGGCTGACCCAGGGGAAGAAAAGTCCTCTGAGAGCCATGACTTGTTCATCTTGGTTCTTTTAGAGACACAGCGAGGGGACTCCAACCACAGTCTCCCTCGTTGCCACTAACTGGGCCACACACACCCCACTTGACTGGCATCGGTTGACCCCCCCTTTTGACAAAGAAAAAGATGCTTTTCATGAAGCACTCTCAAAAATACGCGTGCCTTTCCCGTCCCCTGGCTGACCCAGGGGAAGAAAAGTCCTCTGAGAGCCATGACTTGTTCATCTTGGTTCTTTTAGAGACACAGCGAGGGGACTCCAACCACAGTCTCCCTCGTTGCCACTAACTGGGCCACACACACCCCACTTGACTGGCATCGGTTGACCCCCCCTTTTGACAAAGAAAAAGATGCTTTGCATGAAGCACTCTCAAAAATACGCGTGCCTTTCCCGTCCCCTGGCTGACCCAGGGGAAGAAAAGTCCTCTGAGAGCCATGACTTGTTCATCTTGGTTCTTTTAGAGACACAGCGAGGGGACTCCAACCACAGTCTCCCTCGTTGCCACTAACTGGGCCACACACACCCCACTTGACTGGCATCGGTTGAGCCCCCTTTTGAAAAAGAAAAAGATGCTTTGCATGAAGCACTCTCAAAAATACGCGTGCCTTTCCCGTCCCCTGGCTGACCCAGGGGAAGAAAAGTCCTCTGAGAGCCATGACTTGTTCATCTTGGTTCTTTTAGAGACACAGCGAGGGGACTCCAACCACAGTCTCCCTCGTTGCCACTAACTGGGCCACACACACCCCACTTGACTGGCATCGGTTGACCCCCCCTTTTGACAAAGAAAAAGATGCTTTGCATGAAGCACTCTCAAAAATACGCGTGCCTTTCCCGTCCCCTGGCTGACCCAGGGGAAGAAAAGTCCTCTGAGAGCCATGACTTGTTCATCTTGGTTCTTTTAGAGACACAGCGAGGGGACTCCAACCACAGTCTCCCTCGTTGCCACTAACTGGGCCACACACACCCCACTTGACTGGCATCGGTTGAGCCCCCTTTTGAAAAAGAAAAAGATGCTTTGCATGAAGCACTCTCAAAAATACGCGTGCCTTTCCCGTCCCCTGGCTGACCCAGGGGAAGAAAAGTCCTCTGAGAGCCATGACTTGTTCATCTTGGTTCTTTTAGAGACACAGCGAGGGGACTCCAACCACAGTCTCCCTCGTTGCCACTAACTGGGCCACACACACCCCACTTGACTGGCATCGGTTGAGCCCCCCTTTTGACAAAGAAAAAGATGCTTTGCATGAAGCACTCTCAAAAATACGCGTGCCTTTCCCGTCCCCTGGCTGACCCAGGGGAAGAAAAGTCCTCTGAGAGCCATGACTTGTTCATCTTGGTTCTTTTAGAGACACAGCGAGGGGACTCCAACCACAGTCTCCCTCGTTGCCACTAACTGGGCCACACACACCCCACTTGACTGGCATCGGTTGACCCCCCCTTTTGACAAAGAAAAAGATGCTTTTCATGAAGCACTCTCAAAAATACGCGTGCCTTTCCCGTCCCCTGGCTGACCCAGGGGAAGAAAAGTCCTCTGAGAGCCATGACTTGTTCATCTTGGTTCTTTTAGAGACACAGCGAGGGGACTCCAACCACAGTCTCCCTCGTTGCCACTAACTGGGCCACACACACCCCACTTGACTGGCATCGGTTGACCCCCCCTTTTGACAAAGAAAAAGATGCTTTGCATGAAGCACTCTCAAAAATACGCGTGCCTTTCCCGTCCCCTGGCTGACCCAGGGGAAGAAAAGTCCTCTGAGAGCCATGACTTGTTCATCTTGGTTCTTTTAGAGACACAGCGAGGGGACTCCAACCACAGTCTCCCTCGTTGCCACTAACTGGGCCACACACACCCCACTTGACTGGCATCAGTTGAGCCCCCTTTTGAAAAAGAAAAAGATGCTTTGCATGAAGCACTCTCAAAAATACGCGTGCCTTTCCCGTCCCCTGGCTGACCCAGGGGAAGAAAAGTCCTCTGAGAGCCATGACTTGTTCATCTTGGTTCTTTTAGAGACACAGCGAGGGGACTCCAACCACAGTCTCCCTCGTTGCCACTAACTGGGCCACACACACCCCACTTGACTGGCATCGGTTGAGCCCCCCTTTTGACAAAGAAAAAGATGCTTTGCATGAAGCACTCTCAAAAATACGCGTGCCTTTCCCGTCCCCTGGCTGACCCAGGGGAAGAAAAGTCCTCTGAGAGCCATGACTTGTTCATCTTGGTTCTTTTAGAGACACAGCGAGGGGACTCCAACCACAGTCTCCCTCGTTGCCACTAACTGGGCCACACACACCCCACTTGACTGGCATCGGTTGACCCCCCCTTTTGACAAAGAAAAAGATGCTTTTCATGAAGCACTCTCAAAAATACGCGTGCCTTTCCCGTCCCCTGGCTGACCCAGGGGAAGAAAAGTCCTCTGAGAGCCATGACTTGTTCATCTTGGTTCTTTTAGAGACACAGCGAGGGGACTCCAACCACAGTCTCCCTCGTTGCCACTAACTGGGCCACACACACCCCACTTGACTGGCATCGGTTGAGCCCCCTTTTGAAAAAGAAAAAGATGCTTTGCATGAAGCACTCTCAAAAATACGCGTGCCTTTCCCGTCCCCTGGCTGACCCAGGGGAAGAAAAGTCCTCTGAGAGCCATGACTTGTTCATCTTGGTTCTTTTAGAGACACAGCGAGGGGACTCCAACCACAGTCTCCCTCGTTGCCACTAACTGGGCCACACACACCCCACTTGACTGGCATCGGTTGACCCCCCCTTTTGACAAAGAAAAAGATGCTTTGCATGAAGCACTCTCAAAAATACGCGTGCCTTTCCCGTCCCCTGGCTGACCCAGGGGAAGAAAAGTCCTCTGAGAGCCATGACTTGTTCATCTTGGTTCTTTTAGAGACACAGCGAGGGGACTCCAACCACAGTCTCCCTCGTTGCCACTAACTGGGCCACACACACCCCACTTGACTGGCATCGGTTGACCCCCCCTTTTGACAAAGAAAAAGATGCTTTGCATGAAGCACTCTCAAAAATACGCGTGCCTTTCCCGTCCCCTGGCTGACCCAGGGGAAGAAAAGTCCTCTGAGAGCCATGACTTGTTCATCTTGGTTCTTTTAGAGACACAGCGAGGGGACTCCAACCACAGTCTCCCTCGTTGCCACTAACTGGGCCACACACACCCCACTTGACTGGCATCGGTTGAGCCCCCTTTTGAAAAAGAAAAAGATGCTTTGCATGAAGCACTCTCAAAAATACGCGTGCCTTTCCCGTCCCCTGGCTGACCCAGGGGAAGAAAAGTCCTCTGAGAGCCATGACTTGTTCATCTTGGTTCTTTTAGAGACACAGCGAGGGGACTCCAACCACAGTCTCCCTCGTTGCCACTAACTGGGCCACACACACCCCACTTGACTGGCATCGGTTGAGCCCCCCTTTTGACAAAGAAAAAGATGCTTTGCATGAAGCACTCTCAAAAATACGCGTGCCTTTCGCCTCCCCTGGCTGACCCAGGGGAAGAAAAGTCCTCTGAGAGCCAGGTCCACATTGTCAGTGGACAGACACGTGTGCTTATCTGCCAGCAGACCCCCAGCAGCACTGAAGACAGGTTCCGAGAGAACGCTGGCTGCAGGACACGACAAGATCCTCAAGGCGTACGTGGCGAGCTCAGGCAATTTATCCAGATTGGAAGCCTAAAATGAGCAGGGCTCAAGTTGCACAATAATGGAATCGATGTTTCTTTGCATATACTCATATATCTGTGTGTCTCCCTCTTTTTCCTTGTCCAGCTGTTTTGTTTTCACATGAGTATATGTCCTTGTCACTTTCCCATGTGTTTGTGTTATGTTGTGAGTTGTTTGTCACCTTTTGGACACCTTTCAGGGTGTTTTCTAGGTGTTTTACTGTGTTTGTGATTGCCTGCCATTGTTTCCTATGGGCTCGAGTTCGGTTCGTCGAACGTTCGACGAGCCGAACTCGAGCCAGACCCCCCGTTCGGCGAACCGCCTCGAGCCGAACCGGGACCGGTTCGCTCATCTCTAGTCACTAACCCCTCATATTACCCCAATTGCTACTGCATTACAGGCAATCGGGATGAGCAGGGTAAAGCACGTGAATTGTAGCATCTAATGGATGCAACAATTCTGGGGTGACTTTGGGCTGCTATTTTGAGCCTGGGGGCTCCCAATAACCATGGGCCTCCCCAGTCTGAGAATACCAGCCCCAAGCTGTTAGTCTAATCTTGGCTGGGTATCAAAATTGGGGGGACCGCAAGTTATTTTCTAAATTATTTATTTAAATACTTAAAAAACACATGGTGTCCATCATATTTTGATACACAGCTAAGATAATGCACACAGCCGGGGGCTACAACTTGTCTAACTGCAACCAATCACAGATGCCGGGACTGAGGGTGGGAGGGGGAACATTGAACATGCATGATCATACCAGGAAGTAGTGTTACAGCCAAGGGGAAGGTTGGAAAACATCACTGTCCTGCTTTATTCCTTACTGATTTCTTTTTTTTTTATTTCTATCATTCTCATGGTAGTCGAAGCCAAACAATAACACAAAATTCTCTGAGAAGTCCGTGTTCGCTCATCCTTAAAGCATGAATTTGTTAAAATGACAGTGACTATTTAGGTGACCTAGCTCTACTATATGTCAAGTGTAAATTGTAGACATAGGCAGGATCTCTTATCTGCAACCCTCTACATAAAGCTTGCTTTCTAATTTACTAATAAAAGTAAAATATACATATACAGTTAGGTCCAGAAATATTTGGACAGTGACACAATTTTCGCGAGTTGGGCTCTGCATGCCACCACATTGGATTTGAAATGAAACCTCTACAACAGAATTCAAGTGCAGATTGTAACGTTTAATTTGAAGGTTTGAACAAAAATATCTGATAGAAATTGTAGGAATTGTACACATTTCTTTACAAACACTCCACATTTTAGGAGGTCAAAAGTAATTGGACAAATAAACCAAACCCAAACAAAATATTTTTATTTTCAATATTTTGTTGCCAATCCTTTGGAGGCAATCACTGCCTTAAGTCTGGAACCCATGGACATCACCAAACTCTGGGTTTCCTCCTTCTTAATGCTTTGCCAGGGCTTTACAGCCGCAGCCTTCAGGTCTTGCTTGTTTGTGGGTCTTTCCGTCTTAAGTCTGGATTTGAGCAAGTGAAATGCATCCTCAATTGGGTTAAGATCTGGTGATTGACTTGGCCATTGCAGAACGTTCCACTTTTTTGCACTCATGAACTCCTGGGTAGCTTTGGCTGTATGCTTGGGGTCATTGTCCATCTGTACTATGAAGCGCCGTCCGATCAACTTTGCGGCATTTGGCTGAATCTGGGCTGAAAGTATATCCCGGTACACTTCAGAATTCATCCGGCTACTCTTGTCTGCTGTTATGTCATCAATAAACACAAGTGACCCAGTGCCATTGAAAGCCATGCATGCCCATGCCATCACGTTGCCTCCACCATGTTTTACAGAGGATGTGGTGTGCCTTGGATCATGTGCCGTTCCCTTTCTTCTCCAAACTTTTTTCTTCCCATCATTCTGGTACAGGTTGATCTTGGTCTCATCTGTCCATAGAATACTTTTCCAGAACTGAGCTGGCTTCATGAGGTGTTTTTCAGCAAATTTAACTCTGGCCTGTCTATTTTTGGAATTGATGAATGGTTTGCATCTAGATGTGAACCCTTTGTATTTACTTTCATGGAGTCTTCTCTTTACTGTTGACTTAGAGACAGATACACCTACTTCACTGAGAGTGTTCTGGACTTCAGTTGATGTTGTGAACGGGTTCTTCTTCACCAAAGAAAGTATGCGGCGATCATCCACCACTGTTGTCATCCGTGGACGCCCAGGCCTTTTTGAGTTCCTAAGCTCACCAGTCAATTCCTTTTTTCTCAGAATGTACCCGACTGTTGATTTTGCTACTCCAAGCATGTCTGCTATCTCTCTGATGGATTTTTTCTTTTTTTTCAGCCTCAGGATGTCCTGCTTCACCTCAATTGAGAGTTCCTTAGACCGCATGTTGTCTGGTCACAGCAACAGCTTCCAAATAAAAAACCACACACCTGTAATCAACCCCAGACCTTTTAACTACTTCATTGATTACAGGTTAACGAGGGAGACGCCTTCAGAGTTAATTGCAGCCCTTAGAGTCCCTTGTCCAATTACTTTTGGTCCCTTGAAAAAGAGGAGGCTATGCATTACAGAGCTATGATTCCTAAACCCTTTCTCCAATTTGGATGTGAAAACTCTCATATTGCAGCTGGGAGTGTGCACTTTCAGCCCATATTATATATAAAATTGTATTTCTGAACATGTTTTTGTAAACAGCTAAAATAACAAAACTTGTGTCACTGTCCAAATATTTCTGGACCTAACTGTAGTTAGACACATAAGTAATATGTTCTTTTACCATCAACAACAAAATAATTGCATTGCACTTTTCTCACAATGGACTCAAAAGACAGTATATCTAATGCAGAGGTATGTTCCCAGCACATAGCAGAAGCTGCTAAAACTTAGTTAAGTTATTAAGAAGTTAACAATGTTGGACTAAGACAGTTGCTGCAGAGAAAACCTAGGTAATTTATTAAACACTGTCAAAATGTGTATCCTGACTTAAGCTATGTGAGCTGTTGAATAATACATCAAAGTCATCCATATATTTCAGGTATTCAATAAGCTAACACACTGATGGACACACCCTTGAAGAGGGCCCCTTTGAAAGAACAGTGTATTGCCCTTTACAGTCCAATACCTCATCATATTACACAATTCCACTGACTTTGCAGGTAGTAATGGGCCCCTAACCCCGTGGGCTCCTGTGCGGCTGCACAGGTTGCACCAATGATATGTCAGCCTGAGTCAACAGTTTTATATTATCACAAAGCTTCTCTATTCATCTGATGTACGTTGAATTTACTCATGTTACACCCTATTATGTGATCACAGTAGTAGTGAAGCTTCATTGTTACATTTATTACATCCTATTTAAAGAGGACATATCACTTGCTCATAAAGTTGACTTAAACGCCTTGAAAAAATCCCTGAGCTTACCTTATTATACCATTATTTTCCATTTTGTGCTGCGTTAATCCACTGCAGAGATAATCACAGTTTTTGCTTTTGAAGCGTAGTATGGGAAATCTCTATATCATGACTCTGGTTAGCGGTGCTCTGTTATCCTGCAGAGCCTATGCTGGGCTACATGTTTCTCCAGTTCCCGGTCTAGTTCTGTGTTGTGTGGTAGGGGGCTGTTCGTTGGAGCCTCGTTCCGAAAGATTGCCCTGCTTTATCTGGGAGTTTTTTCACCCAGAATGCAGCCAGTGATAGTTCCTGTTCAGCAGTGTACATCTCTGGCTCCTGTAAGTGACTGACCTGATCTAGTCCCGCTACCTAATTCCTTATACCTCATCCCGTCTCCTCCCCTACTCTGACCTGAGTCCCTGTCTCCATGACCTTTGGCTAGTTTCCTGACCACGGCTCTCTCACTCCCGTGTACCCAACTTGTCCTCTTGGCTTCCTGACCTCGGCTCGTCCCCTGACTACGGCTCTGCTCTCTTCCTGGTTCTTGACGTGACTTCCTGGTTTACAGTCCCTCAGCTCACACTTAGACTTCCGCTTGTCTTTCTCCCTCCGTTACTGACATCATCTCCTGGCTTCTGACCTCTGGCTTGTTTGACTATCCCTCACTAGTGTGCCTGGCGACACCTAGTGATTAAGTGTCTCATTACACCTGGGTGTTTGGCATCACACTCTACTTACAGACTACTGGACAGTTCTTCAGTCTTCTCAGGGTGTATATGCTTTCACCCCTCCCTCCTATGCGCTGCAAAACACAGCTCAGCATGTGATCTAGCAGTCTCAGATGCTGGGATGGAGGTATCAAAAAGCTGTGGAGAGAAAATCGCACATAGGGTCTTATCTAGCAAACAATGCAGGTTTAGAAAATGAAAACAGGTGCTCACCTATGGAAGTTGTGACAGGCACAACTCCTATGTATGCAGAAAATGGTCAAGCAGCAGCCCCGATAATGCAACAGGGAATCATGAATGGATAAGAAAGTCGGGTTTAACACTGCGCTAAAACCATGAAGCCAAACGATGTGATGAATTCTTTGCTATATTTTCTTTATTTAGGCCAAGTCAACGCGTTTCAAAGGCATGTCCGCCTTCTTCATCAGGTCATGCTGTTTTTTCCTTTGTCCTGATGAAGAAGGCGGACATGCCTTTGAAACGCGTTGACTTGGCCTAAATAAAGAAAATATAGCAAAGAATTCATCACATCGTTTGGCTTCATGGTTTTAGCGCAGTGTTAAACCCGACTTTCTTATCCATTCATGATTCCCGGGATGGAGGTATGAAAGTGCACACCCTCAGAGAAGACTCTGAAGAAAAAGAGGTTTCAGATAATGCCCCTCAAAAGCATCATGAATATCTCAGCATGTGATGCAACTCAATACTTGGATTGGAATTTTTACAAGGCATTTGACTCCTTTTTTTGTAGCAAGTGACAGATTTTCTTTAATAAAATAATAGTGAGATTTTCTTAAAACGTATGCTGTATTCACAGTTCAGGTTCAAAAATACTACACTCTCTGCTCTAAAATAGAAGTGTATTTGACATTCAAAGAAACTACATGAAGACATAGTGCAGTCTTTACACATTTAGTATACAGTGCATAGAGTATTCAGCCAAAAAAAGTAATTTTCACTCCAATCTGTTTCTTGACTAAATCACTCTATTTTGTAAACCTTTGTAAACCATGCCATCTTACTTTCTATTTAAAGTGTGGGGATATAAAGCAATAAGGTTTCACCCCCTTAAAGATCTCAATCACAATTGTTGGTTCAGATTTATAGCCTCATCCGCCACCATTAGCAAAGAACAATTTTTTAGACCAAAATTTTTGTTTTTTTTCTGCCTTCTGTATACTGAGCATATGTCAACATAAAGCACCAGTCAAAGGTTCAATGGTTTTAAAGGGAAAAAATCACCAGGATTTTCGTATATAACCTAAAGCCAGTGCTATACTGGCACTATCAGGCTGATTCTATACATACCTTTAGTGGTCAGCTCAGATGTTTAGATTTTGAAATCCAAGAAAGTAAAGTTTTTAAAATCATCAGCTTCTTGAGCCTGATAGTGCCAGTATAGCACTGGCTTTAGGTTATATACGAAAATGCTGGTGATTGGTTCCCTTTAAAGCTGTTGCACATTTTGGAATCCATGTTCTTAAGATTCTGGTAGGCTCACCTGGTGAGGTGAAACCATAAAGTCTCAGCATCAAGTTAGCACACAGATCCAGTGTATTGGTGAAGCAGGCAGGAAAGCATTTGTAGAGCAAGCACTGTAGACCACAAGAGGACAGGTACACAATGTGCCACCCTGGCAAAATCAGGGTGTCACAGAGTTCTGCATCCATGTTTTTGGTGCAGAACTCACACTCCCTTGGGGAGTTTCCCACACAAACACACAATAGCCAATCAGGCCCCACTCACCCCCTCCCCAGGAAAATGGGAGGGGGGAAAGAGGACCTTAGAAAGAGCAGAGCAGAGTGGGAGCTGAAGTTAGTCTGCAGGAGGAGAGAAGTCTGGAAGCAGCCCCTGTGTGGGGCTGGGGAAAGTGGTAGTCAGGGCCTCAGGAATAGGCCAGCCGCTTATGGGACCCGAAGTGGACCGGGAGAGGGTAGTGGGCCCCCCCTGGTGCCAGCTGTCGGGACCCAGTCTGGACCAGTATGCAAAGCAGACACAGACCTCGGGCAGGAAAAGAGCACCTGAATTACACACACGGGTGTGGGACCCGTCCTCACAGCAGCCGGCCGTGGGCACCAGTTACCAGCAATTAATTCCTGGACTCGTGTCAGTTATTGCTTTATACTGTGAGTACTCCTGCACCACCCGATCCAAGCCGAGGACTGCACCCATCACTCCGCAAACCACCACTCCCAATCGGGCCCCGGGACTACAACTCCCCTACCCGTGGAGGGGATCCCACCTTGCTGCCCCACACGATCAGTCCCAGACACGGTCCCCAGAGGCAGCGGCGGTGCCACCACCTTATCACCGCAACCCACGGGTGGCATCACGGACAATCAGAACTTTATTCAAAATCCAATCTTCATTTTCACTCGTGGGCGAGGAGCGCTGCTCGAGCCCCGGGTCCGGCCCCACTCGAGCCACCAAGGAGAAGGTACCGGACCCGAGCGTGATCCCCCGAGCAGCACCCGGGACGGAGGACTGGCCCCTGCCCGCGACACACAACAGCAGGTAGAATCCAGTAATAATTAAAAGCTCACATAGAACGTGTTCACACAACCATAAAAATTGTATGAGTGTGATCCTTTGTTTTAACAGATAGCACTCGTCCCCATGTTATTATGTGGAGCCGTGCACAATCTTGTCACAATCTTGTGTACAACATGTCCAAGTCTTTTCAAGCAAAACATTGCAGTATGCATGATTTGCCTCCGTAAATCGGATTGCACTCAGCCCTGTAAGTCTTTGGGTCCGTGAAAAAAATAGGGCCATACTTGGATAACAATTTTGTATCAAAATCTGCACTTTTTGCTTCTGAACTTCCAACCATGTGCAGTGTGACTCTCTGAGGCTCAATGATGTAAGTGAACATCGCGCACGCATGTGTGCCGCCCACATGGAAGCAGCCAAGCTGCTCGGGTTCGGGTTCGCTGTGGCTCGATGGTCTCCGGACCCGGGGGTCGTGCAGCCACTCAAATGTAAGAGGGATATTTACAGGGGAATTGGTATGTAGTTTGTGACGCCAACCGTGGTGTACGGTAATTTGGGATGTACCGCCGCTGCCGTTGGGAGTACCCGGGGTGATGACGTGGGGCAGCAAGGTGTTGTAACCCTCTACGGGTAGAGGGATGCCCCGGGACTCGGTGAGGGGTGCCATGGGGTGCAGGGGTCACTCTCGTACTCACTCAGTTCATAAGCAGACACTGTCAATCGGGTATACCAAGTCTCTGGGTACCGCTGCCGCTGAGGGGAGCTCCTCCGGGTCCCGTCCCCAATGGTGCTGCCTGGTGATCTGTGACCTGCCTCCTGGTACTTAGTTTGACTTCAACTTGTGGGTCCAGTAGCATGGAACTAGCCAGGCCCCGCTCCCTGCTATGGCTAAGTATGGTAGCTTGCTCTCAGGGTGGCGTACGCTTGGGATTTTCTGGACCGTTTTGGATTTGGAAAGTCCTATCCCCCTCATTGCACTAATGCCCCAATTCTGGAGCAGGTGGGAACAGATCATAAAGTCTCCGTTCTCCTGAAGTGAATTTTCGGGTTGCCTGAAGCTACTCCCTGACCTAGGGTCCCTGTACCCTGTTGTGCCTTCGGTCCCGGACCAGTGATAGTGCTAGGCTGCCAACTTTCCTCCTTCACAAGTCCAGGCCCCTTGCCACAATCCCCTGCGACCGGGGGTCCGACTGCTCTAGGCCCAGACCACCATCTGCAACCTAGACAGTTACTTCAGGAGTCACCACTCCCGACTTCCTCCTCACAGCTCGAGGGCTACTTCCCAACCTCTCTCTTTCACCTCTCAACTACACTGACCGACTGACTACACTCCTCACCTCCCCTCCCTGAGCCCACAGATGGGCAACTCTATTCCACTCAAGCCATCCACTGGTGTGTCTGGTGTGTGTGGTGCAGGGTGTATCTAGGATTTGATTTGCTGTTGGAGGCAACACCATTTAGTTAGGGACCCTGAACCAGAGGGAGCCAGAATACTGCAAGGAAGGGCAGCTTGTGCAGTACCCTGTGATGACCTGATAGTCCAGAGGCGTCACACATGCGTGTAATTTATTGAACACCAGCTCTTGTAAATCATGTTATCAAACCCACAGGGGGTGGGCCGACTAGTGTGGGGAAACTAACATCCTATCAACCAGTCAAAGGATTCATTTGCATTCCATAAAGAAACTTTAGTAAGGAAATTTAGATAGGTAGGCACAACTGCTGGTGGTTCTGGGGGCACGTGGAATCTTTCAGGTTCACTTTAATATTCAAAAAACAAAGGTCATAGCTATTGACTTATCAACCTTTTATTTCTCTTTACTTGAATTTTGTTTTATTGTAAGAAAGGGAACAAGATGTTCAAACCCTCTCAGTGCCAACTGAGGATAAACACTTTCATCTTCTAGCCTGGAATAAGAAATATATCCAGATGGTTCAGCAAGTAAATACTGGATATTAAGTAATATGCAATGTAGGACGGGCGCTTAATTCAGCTCTATTAGCAAGTTGAATATTACGTTAGGTAAATAACTGTTAATTAAATTCAAGAGGACCATTTGTCAAAGTAAACTGTGTTCACACTTATTTATCAATTCTGTTGAAGTGTAGATAAATAATTAAAGTTGTCATCTGTCACATGAGTTTACTCATTAGAGTACATGGGAAAATGGCAACTTCTTAATTGTTTTATTTAGATAATAGTAACTTGGAACTTGAATTTCATCAGGTCTATTATGTATTTTGTGACCTAAAAGAAGATACTTTGGCTGAAACTGGTTGCACCCTAGCTGGACTTGGATGGGAGTATAAGTAATTACCTGGTTTTCAAATTTTATTCACAGCAAAGAGATATAGACCTAGTTCCAGGGAAATCCCCATGATGGCTATCCCCAGAATAGTCGCTAGTTTGCAGTTGGGCATAGGAATGATGAGACAATAGGAACAAAGTAAAACGTTGACCAAGGAGAAGCAAGATCAGACATGGAGAGATTATCCAAGAAACAGAAAAGGCTTGAGACAGGAAAAAGTCCAGAATCATGAACAGAAAGAATTAAGTTCTAGAGAGGTCCAGAAGCTGGAACCATGCTAACAGAGCCCAGGAACAGGTTAAGAGCATAGGCCAAGAATATGGAGCACAAAGGCATGGCCAGGAAATGCAACTAGGAACATGATAACCAGGAGAATTGACAGGAGCCAGAATGAAACACATGCAGTCTAGGTGTGCAACCAGGAGCTAGAACCATGAACATTGAGACCAGTATGCAGCCCTGAGATGGAATCAAGAGTACTGAATCTAGACGTGATGCCAGGAAATGAAGTCAGAAACACAGAGACCAAGAACTAGCACATAGAGACACCCGGAACAGAGAACAGGAAAAGTTGAAGCCAGGTGTTGCTAGAAAATGTGTCTAGGAGCATCCCATTGAGGCAAGAACAGGCAAAACAAGAAGCAGCAACCCGGAGAAATTCTTGAACAGAACAAGATATCAGTAAGGCTATGTGTCCACGGTAGAATGTACCTGCAGATTTTTCTGCATGAAAATCCGCGACTTTCGCGGCAAATCCGCACCTTATTTTTGCCGCGGATTTGCCGCGGATGTGCCGCGGATTTACCGCAGATTACCGCGAATTTGCCGCGGATTTTGATGCGGATTTTTTTTTTTCCCCCATTCTATACCCAAAATCTGCACCAAAATCCGCAACAATAATTGACATGCTGCAGATTTTTCCGGATCAAAATCCGCGGCAAATCCGCCGCGGAAAAATCCGCAGCATGGACACAGCATTTCCAAAATGCCATTGAAATGGCTTGGAAGTGCCGCTGCTGCAGATTTTCGGAAAATCCACGGTAAATCCGCGGCAAATCCACGGCAAAATCCGCGCAAAATCCGCAGCACATAGCCTAACAGTTGTAAGAGAAAGGTCAGAAGAAAAAAAACTCTTTTCATTGTTCCACTGCATTTTTACAACACCACTGCTATCTGCTGGAGGATCAGGGTCACCAGGAACCAATTGAGTGAAGAGTTAGAAAGGGACAGCGAGTCAGGTGACAACTGTGGTGCAATTACAAAACATAGAAGGCTGGGATGGTAGTGAAAAGGCAGAGTTAGCACTATCAGGGGAGCAAACATGTGCACAGCAGAGCTGGCCTGTGTCTTCTATAGTGGAATCTTTTGGAAGTGTATTGAGCCCATATGAACCTGAAGATTGCATTGTGTTGCTAGAGGAACCAAAAGACTGCATACCATTGCCAGAGGAACCCAAAGACCAGATACCATTACCACAGGAACCCGAAGACTGAATACTGTTGCCAAAGGAAACCGAAGACCGATTTCCTTCTCCAAAGCAACCCGTAGACCGAATATCATCGCCAGGGGAAACTGAAGACCAAACATCATATATCATCACAACAAGAGGACCATACTGCGCTTTCAAACACCAAAGATTGGACATCAAGAACCAGATATTGAGAAACAGACATTTGTTCCAGAGCAGCATCTAAGTGAGCTGGGCTGTACTTCCTGCCTTGATGTGCGGTACTGAGAAAAAAAATAGCTAATTGCTAAAGTTAACTATTGGTGTAGTGTATTGTAACACAATTGTGCCCTGTTTAATGAACCGCTAATTTAGATAGATTCATTTAGGCTTAAGTTTTTCTTGTTCAATTGCATATTGTGACTATAAGTAAGGGTAATACTGGCGATTCCCAGATGGAATGACAGGGATTGGGTTATTGTTAAGAGAATTTGTTTAAAACCACCTTCATTGATTGCATATACCTGATCAGCGGAGTCTAACTGTGAAACATGCTAACCGTAAATTGATTTATTTTCTTTGAACTCCTATATTGCTCTTCGCTTACCCTTCCCTCCTCCATATTCCCGTTCCTTCTTGATAAAAATCTGTTAGAGTCACATCTTATTCATAGTAACCGCGTGTTGCATTTCTGGCCTTAACCTTACACTTGTCATAGTTGGCAGTATGCAACATTTCAATACAGAACTTATGAACCAGTCAGTGACCAAAACTACCATGGGCAGCATTAATCTGGGAGCCATGCTCAGCAACTTGCAAAGTTTACAGGAGACAGTTGCTGCTGTTGAGTTAAGTAGATTGACTGAAATGCATTACCCCTACTTTACATTCAGAAATAGCCAGCAAACTCTATCGGCAGAGACCTGCCAAAGGGTTATGTTTCAACAACCGAGAGGTTGTGATATGATGGACAAAATCATTAGAATTTTAGAAGACTTGCATTGAGATACTACTTACTGGCACATTCATCTAATCTGTTGGGTTCAGAGGGAAGGAGATACCGAGACCCAGTACATGAACACATTGCAGGAAGTGACGGCCCATATCACTAAGAAGACTGATGAAGAGTACTAGGGACTGAGACCTGAGACTGTTGGATGAAGTATAGCGAGATCAGTTGATTGCTAGTCTGTGGCATCCCTACTTAAGGAAAGCTCTAAAAGATCGCTTACATTATAACCCCCGCATGAGCTTCCAAAAGTCGGAGCTGAAATCAGGGTCTAAGAACAGCAGGCACCAGTCCTGACCAGTGTGATCCGGAGCCATGGAGTAGCCGCTTCCAAGCTGTCAAGCATGGATCCTGTGCATAAGAAATGCAACAAGAAAACCAAGAAATCAGGGGCGAATTGCATGATGTCAGAAGAATCTGTGCAAAACGGGCAAATCACAGTCTAATATGAAGAGAGAACAAATCAAGATTATCCTTCCTTTAGAGATCAGCAGTAACAGTCACCCTGCAGTCCAAGGAAGAATGGAATTGAATGTTGGACTTGCAGATGAAGAGGACATACCTCCAGACTTTGCCCAAACTGAGAAAACCAGCAGAGGGAGTGGTTGTTAAACTAATGTGCCCCATGACCAAGGAGCACACCGTAAGTTTCAACACTTTTGGAGATTTGGATAAAGACTCTGAAGGCATAGCTTCTAAAAGACCCACAATGTCGGCTGAATTTAATGGATATATACAAGTTTCCAGGTGAGCACCATGTCTGAAGATTTCTTCTAACAGCATTTCCTAAAGGTTGCCCATTCCAGAAAAGAGAGGACGGATGGGTAGTGAAGATACGCATCTGCAGACAGTATCTTGAATGAAAAGGAATTGTGCTGGTAAAAGGCTCTGATGTAAGTTAACCTACCGTGACTGTGGGAAAGAACATTTTGAGAGAAGTGGGGTACTTTTTGACTGACAGATGACAATGGCGTGGTCGGTCCCAAGTGGTATGATATTACTCAAGTAGAAAACTATTCCAGCAGCTTATCCAGTCAGCCAGATCCAAAAGTTACCCACTATCTTCAAACCTCTAAGAAAAGCGGTGGTGCCCCCCAATTTGCTTTGACGCTCCCTGTGAGACATAGTGGTGTGGATCCGGGTACCACCGGAAGGAGTTGAAATGCAGGTTGAGCCCCCAGTGGGAGGGGAAGAGATTCTCAAACTTTTAGTTGCCCGCACACTGGCCACTGTGCGTCAAGGACAAGTGCTAATGAGGTATCTAAACCTACGTGGAATAAGCTTGCAGCTGACGACCAAATAGAAGCCACCACCATAGTCAAATTAACTGATTGCGGTCTGGACCTCAAGGGTTCATTCCCACCTAAGTCCCGATTGAAGGCAACAGCACAACCATTCCGGATAAGTGCCACCGCTAAGGGCCAGAGATCCAAAGGGCCAGGGTCTGCGGGCAAACGGGCTCCTACGACAGATACACGTCGGGGAGTGGACTACTGGTGCCTAGGCACAGGAGTCAAGATTCACATACAGAAGTGCAGGAGAAAGGCGGACATTACAAACCAAATCTGGGAAAAGCTGCAGCCGGCTGCGGGCCCCGTTCATCACTCCGTTTGGTTTACTAGCGACTCCAGTGTCTTGTGTCAGAGTGAGAACACCAGTGCCATCCGGCACCACGCTGCGCTGCACCGCAACACTACACTCTGCACCCGGGCCCCGGCCCACCGGACCCCGGGACCAACATCCCCTACCCACGGAGGGGTCAACACCTAGCTGCGCTACTACACCGATCCCGGGGGCCCCCACACCTTCACCGCAGCGGTGGTGTTTACAATCACCACAACCCGTGGGTGGCGTCACGAACTATCACTTCAAACCAAACACCCAGATCCCCGCGTGTAGCGCCAACTCCCTTGCAGAGCGACGTGACCCCCGGGTCCGTGAGAGGCTCGAGCCATCACCCGCAGTACGAGCACGGATCCGAGCGGCTCGGCGGTCACAGCCGAGCCCGCGAGGCGGTACACTATTACCCAGGGACAGCTCTCGTAGAGCTCTACTAGTTAGGGACATCTTTCCTATAACCCCTGACTAGTTTGTGCATTGCAGTCCATGTTCATACCATGTTGTATTAAGATCTGGATGAGCCCTTAAAATTACAAGCAGACCTTTGAAAACAACCATAATGCTGATATGACTCTTGGTGAAAATGAGTTTGACACCCCTGTCCTGAACTATTTGGATAATCCTTTCCCACACACATAACCTCATTTTGAAATAACTCAAAATGTATCAAACTTTTATTTATTTTTATTCAAAATCTGATTTTCTACATGCCCAAAGCAGATAATGTAAGTAACTCAAAGCTCCTGTACGATCGATTGTGAAATCGCATAATCGGTCGTCCCGTGTAAGGGTAAGTTCACACAGTGCGTTTTTCGCGGCGTTTTTGCGCAGTTTTCGGGTGCGTTTTTGCTCAGAAAACTGCATGACTTTGCTTCCCCAGCAAAGTCTATGAGTTTTCATTTTTGCTGTCTGCACGCAGCGTTTTTTTAAGCTGCATTTTTGTGGTGCCACAAAAACGCAGCATGTCAATTATTCCAGCATTTTTCACTGCGCTTTTCATCCATTGAGTGCAATGGGATGTTGAAAGACGCAATGAGAAATGCAAATAGCTGCGTTTTGGTGCGTTTTGGTGCGTTTCTAAGACCAAAAACGCAGCTATAAACGCAGGAGGTGGGTAGTAAACTGATATGTACAGGAAGAGGATTCCTTCTGTCAGTAAACACAGAAGCGTGAATCCTCCCGGTACCGTCACCGCCGCTTCCACCTCCCGTCCTGTGCATGTATGCTGCCGTGCGGCGCCATGTACGGGCAGGAGGTGGAAGCGGCTGCGAAATCAAAAGTGAACAGTAGAAAAAAAAAAGTCAATACTCACCTGTCTGCAGACTCCCGGTGCCATGCCCGCTCCCAGCTCCTCTCATGGTATCGCCGCTCTGGTCGTGTGCAGTCTCCCCGGGCACTTATGCCTGCAGGATGCAGGACCTGGCGATGGATCACCTGCTGCAGTCACCTGACGCATCAGCTGATCGTAAGTCTCGGGGTGACGCTGATGCCAGCGCCCGGCCGGTTTAACCTGTCAGCGGATGCGTCAGGAGACTTCATCCCTGATTACCGGCAGCTGCTGCAGCGATCGGACGGGATCAGACTCCACTGCAGGAGCTGCCGGTAATCAGCACATAAGTGAGTATTTTTTTTTTTTGCACTGATGCATCAGCTGATTGTATAATCGGCTTTTATACAATCAGCTGATGTGTGATGTGCTTCAGCCCCTAGAACCTGACACATCATCTGATCGCTTTGCCTTCCAGCAAACCGATCAGATGATATTGGATCCGGATTGGACGGCGCGGGACCCTTGACCCAGGATTACTGCGGAGGGGGGGTTCTTTATTTCAATAAAGATGGAGTCACTAATTGTGTTGTGTTTTATTTCTAATAAAAATATTTTTCTGTGTGTTGTGTTTTTTTTATCTTTACTAGAAATTCATGATGGCCATGTCTAATATTGGCGTGACACCATGAATTTCAGGCTTAGGGCCAGCTGATAATATACAGCTAGCCCTAACCCCATTATTATCCAGTGAGCCACCCGGCATCAGGGCAGCTGGAAGAGTTGGATACAGCGCCAGAAGATGGCGCTTCTATGAAAGCGCCATTTTCTGGGGTGGCTGCGGACTGCAATTCGCAGCGGGGGTGCCCAGAAAGCATGGGCACCCTGCACTGTGGATTCCAATCCCCAGCTGCCTAGTTGTACCCGGCTGGACACAAAAATTAGGCGAAGCTCACGTCATTTTTTTTTTTAATTATTTCATGAAATAATTGAAAAAAAAGGGCTTCTCTATATTTTTGGTTCCCAGCCAGGTACAAATAGGCAGCTGGGGGTTGTGGGCAGCCCGTACCTGCCTGCTGTACCCAGCTAGCACACAAAAATATGGCGAAGCCCACGTCATTTTTTTTGTTTGGGGGGCAAAGAAATCCTGTATACAGTCCTGGAAGGAGGATGCTGAGCCTTGTAGTTCGACAGCTGCTGTCTGCTCTCCTGCATACACTATTGGATGGAGGATGCTGAGCCTTGTAGGTCTGCTCCCCCTGACTCTCCCTCCAGCATACAGTCCTGGATGGAGCATGCTGAGCCTTGTAGTTCTGCAGCTGCTGTCTGCTCTCCAGCATACACTATTGGATGGAGTATGCTGAGCCTTTTAGTTCTGCAGCTGTCTGCTCTCCTGCATACACTAGTGGAGAATGAAGAACATATTGAAGAAGGAAATGACATCAGACCTTTTTTTTTTGTTCACTGATAAAAAACGCATAAAGACGCAGTGAGCAAAAATGCAGCAAAACGCAGCAAAAAACGCACCAAATCGCGGCAAAACGTGCTCATTTTTTGCCGCGTTTTTGTGCGTTTTTTGCCGCAAAAAACGCACAAAAACGTAGCGTCAAAAAAACACAGTGTGTGAACCTAGCCTAAAGCAGTCTTTATTTTATTTACCTGCAATGTCAGTTTTAGCCTCTTATCTTTATTATTAGTGGATCTCAACAAAGCATGAGCTCTAGCCCAACTCCACCCCCTTCTGTGATTAGCAGCTTTTGTCTATGGAAATGTACTGGTGTGGGCAGCTCTTCTAGGTCTACTACATGCAAAATCTAAAATCTTTCACTGTGTCAGAACGGCTGCACACAGTAATCTAAGTGATACATCGTTAAACTCCTTTTTTACCTACATCATGCTGCGCTCAGATGAGGTAGCAAAAGCCTGCGACATATTCCGTTTAACTGAATTAAGTGAGGTCTGCAGTTCTTTGGATGTTGTTGTGGGATCTTTTGTAACCTCTTTGATTAGTCGTTGCTGCGCTCTTGGGGTAATTTTGGTTGGACAACCACTCCTGGGAAAGTTTATCTCTATTCCATGTTTTCGCCATTTGTGGATAATGGCACTCATTGTTGTTCGCTGGAGTACCAACGCATTAGAAATGGTTTTAAAACCTTTTCCAGACTGATAGATCTCAATTTCTTTGTTTCTCATTTGTTTCTGAATTTCTTTGGATCACGACATGATGTATAGCTTTTGAGGATCTTTTGGTCTACTTCACTTTGTTAGGTATGTCCTATTTGTCATTTCTTAATTGAGATCAGGTGTAACAGTAATCATGCCTGGGTGTGGCCAGGGAGATTGTACTCAGCTTCCCAAAGATGTAATAAACCACAGGTAATTTATGTTTAAGGAGGGGTAGCAATCACTTTTTCACACAGGACCCTGTATGTTTGAATTTATTTTCCCTTAAGGCTGCTTTACACCTTGCAATTTCACATACGATGTCCTATGCGATGTGACCCACCCCCATCGTATGTGCGGCACGTTCAATTTGTTGACCGTGTCACACAAACAATTATTTCCCGTCACACGTACTTACCTTCCATACGACCTCGATGTGGGCGGCGAACATCCACTTCCTGGAGTGGGAGGGACGTTCGGCGTCACAGCGACGTCACACGGCAGCCAGCCAATAGAAGCGGAGGGGCAGAGATGAGCGGGACGTAAACATCCCGCCCACCTCCTTCCTTCCGCATTGCAGGCAGGACACAGGTAAGATGTGTTCAGCGTTCCCGGGGTGTCACACACTGCGATGTGTGCTGCCTTGGAAACATTGAACAACCTAACGTTCAATTTTTAGCTTTTGAATGACGTATATGCGATCAACGTGTTTTCGTACAATCGCAATCGCACGTAGGTTTCACACGCTACAACAACACTAACGATGCCGGATGTGCATCACTTATGACGTGACCCCGCTGACACATCGTTAGATTTATTGTAGCGTGTAATAATAAAGACCTTAAATTATAAACAGCATTTTGTGTTTACTTGTGTTATCTTTGTGTGACACCTCTGGACTATCAGGTCGTCACAGGGTATTGCACAACCTACCCTCCCGTGCAGTATCCACTTCTCTCTTGGTTGTGGGTCTGACTCGCCCACCCCAGGGTTTTGGGACACCCGGTGCCGGGCCAGACTAGTCCGGGGGGTAGTCAGTGGCGGCGGGGCCCGACTCCGTGACCCTGGCGGGGTCAACTAATATGGCTTCAGTGGGGGTGGTGATTATTAAAGTTTGTATTCGTAACGCCACCTGTGGTTTGCGGCTATTAAGCCGGCGCTGCTGTATGGGGCCTCCGGGGCTGATGGAATGGCAGCTTGGGTGGTCCTGCTCCCCACAGGTGGAGCGGTGCCCCGGGGCAACCGTTGGTGCTATTACAGTCTATGAGGGTGTTGTAAATGGTGCAGTGCAGGCGAAATAATGGAGGCAACACAAGGGGGTGCAGTTTCAAGATGTTTACTCACAGTTCCTGGGCTGCAGCACACTGGTGCCTTTGGACTGCTGGGACCCACTATCAGGGACCTCCGCCGATCCCGGGTAGATCTGGGAATGAATGCCGGTGCACCCCTCTGTTGTGTCCTTTCCCTCAGCTGTCTTCAAAGCCTTGACTTTTCTGGATAAACCTGTCTTGGCCTCCACTTAGGTTCTGGACAAGAAGGCTTGCCTGGATGGTATTCTGCCCTCTTCCCAGGGGTTCTACAGTGGGATGTGGCCCGGGGCGCTTGCAACCACCCTGGGCCTCAGTGTTCACCTTTGGAAATGACTTCTCTTCCTCCAGTTTCTAGGGACCATTCCCTGTATGCAGCCTGATCCCTCCACCTGATGACTTAGTGGAACAGGCCACAAGCTTGAAAGCCCTGCAGTGGCCCTGGCATCCTTTCTGTAGTTCACTGCTGTTGTGTCACCTGGGCCTAGCTGGGCCCAAGGGTCTCCACCAGGAAGCGTCACTTTCTCTTGCTGTTCTGAGGTTTCAACCTCTCACTCCTTCTCTCACTGCCTCCTCTCAGCTCTCCTCACTCAGACCATCTGCAAACTGAAACTTGACCTTCCTGTCTCTGCTCTACCTTCTGCTGGCTCCTCTCACCCTCCCAATTGCTAACCCCCACCCTATGGGAGAAGGGATGGGTCTTACGGCCTTTCCCAGCATGCAGCATGGGAGGGTAGCTGCCACTATCCCCGGTCCCTGTGTGTGCCTAACAATGGGTGTAGTGCAGATTTGTCTGTGGACCGGCGTTTACCCCTTTCCTTACCCAGGATGGGACATCACACCTCTGGCTGAGGTGCAAAGTCTCTGTGGCGACGGAAGCCTCAGGGGTGCCACACTCTCCCACAGCGAATCCCAGCACGTCCGCGGGCTGAAACAACAAAAACAGTGAAGAAACTGAAAATATTTTTGTTATGCATAAAACATTAAAACTATGAAACTTTTCATTCCTTTATGGGAGGCACATATTCTTGAACGTTACTAAATAATTAAAATAACTTTAAAGTCTTTTGTGCACTTTACAGTCCAATGCACTGGTATAAGGACATTTTAATAACTTTCACACACTATTAGACACCAGCCACCTAGAGTCCAGTGGCCTGGTTAAACATTACACATAAATAACAGTGGACCACATTCCAGTCTAGTGGCCCGGTAACACATCAACAGTGGGAGGGGTGACATCTTCGAAAAGAACATGAGGGTAAGATTTCAGGGAAGGGTGTCATCTTCGAAAAGAACAATGGGGCTATTTACAATTCGGCATCTTCTTCTTTCTTTTAATTGCGGGGGTCCCACTGCGGCAGGGCCCTGGGCAGCAGGTAGGCCGTGCTCAGACTGGTCTGAGTCCCTTGGTCCTGTTCTCCAGCTGTTGTGGGGCTGCTGCGGGGTGATGGTATTGGAGCTGCGTCCTTGTCTGGCCTGGCCGGATGGGGTGCCGCTACCCGGGACGTCGCAGCAGAGACTTCAGTCGGGATCGCAGCATGGATCACAGGTTGGGTCTCAGCATGGATCTCAATGGGCATCGCAGCAGAGACTTCAGTCGGGATCGCAGCAGGGATCGCGGCGGGCATCGCCGCGGCCTCTGGTAGTAACGCCGGCGGGGTCAGCACACCCGATCGGGCAGGGGCAGTATGGGACTCACCCAGTGCTAGGCCGGAGATGTTCTGCAGCAAGATCGCCATCGCTGGTGTGGGCTCTGGATGGGCTTGGGCGGCACCTCCACGCAGGCCTTGCTGCACAGACACCTGCAAATTCCTCATGGCCAGCACCATCTCCTTCCCCCACATGGCTTTCACCCGTCTGCTCTGCTCCTTCATCCTGTCAGCCGTTCTCCCGACTTCAGCCTTCAGCTCAGCGGCAGTCACAGGCCTGATCCAGGTGAGCTCCTCCTGGCCTCTGCTTGCAGGAGCCATCTTCTCTCTGCCTCCAGACAGCAACATTAACTGCCAGGCAGACACTTTCTTAGCGCGCCATTTTTCCATCCTCCGCTTTGCATAGCGGGCTTCACTTCGCGCTCTTTTGCAAGACCAAGGGGGCGGGGCTTACTTTTGCGCCCTTCTACAGACACACCCCTCGTCTTCCCGCTCTCAGCGGTCTCAATGGCGGCAGTTTTTACAGTAATACAGTCTTTAAGCACAATTCTTCAAGGTGCACTGTACCCGTTGGGACCGGGAACGTAATCCTGTTCGTGATGCCAAGGTTGACTCGCCCACCTCAGGGCTATGGGACACCCGGTGCCGGGCCGGACTAGTCCGGGGGAGTCGTCAGTGTTGGGGGGACCCGACTCCGTGACCCTGGTGGGGTCAACTAATATCGCTTCAGTGGGGGTGGTGATTATTAAAGTTTGTATTTGTGACGTCACCTGTGTTTTGCGGCTATTAAGCCGCCGCTGCTGTATGGGGCCTCCGGGGCTGGTGGAATGGCAGCTTGGGTGGTCCTGCTCCCCACAGGTGGAGCGGTGCCCCGGGGCAAGCGCTGGTGCTATTACAGTCTATGAGGGTGTTGTTGATGGTGCAGTGCAGGCAAAATAATGAAGCAACACCAGGGGGTGCAGTTTCAAGATGTTTACTCACAGTTCCTGGGCTGCAGCACACTGGTGCCTTTGGACTGCTGGGACCCACTGTCTTCAAAGCCTTGACTTCTCTGGATAAACCTGTCTTGGCCTCCACTTAGGTTCTGGACAAGAAGGCTTGCCTGGATGGTACTCTGCCCTCTTCCCAGGGGTTCTACAGTGGGATGTGGCCCGGGGCACTTGCAACCACCCTGGGCCTCGGTGTTCACCTTTGGAAATGACTTCTCTTCCTCCAGTTTCTAGGGACTGTTCCCTGTATGCAGCCTAATCCCTCCACCCGATGACTTAGTGGAACAGGCCACAAGCTTGAAAGCCCTGCAGTGGCCCTGGAATACTTTCTGTAGTTCATTGCTGTGGTGTCACCTGGGCCTAGCTGGGCCCAAGGGTCTCCACCAGGAAGCGTCACTTTCTCTTGCTGTTCTGAGGTTTCAACCTCTCACTCCTTCTCTCACTGCCTCCTCTCAGCTCTCCTCATTCAGACCATCTGCAAACTGAAACTTGACCTTCCTGTCTCTGCTCTACCTTCTGCTTGCTCCTCCCACCCTCCCAGTTGCTAGCGCCCACCCTATGGGAGAAGGGATGGGTCTTACGGCCCCTCCCAGCATGCAGCATGGGAGGGTAGCTGCCACTATCCCCGGTCCCTGTGTGTGCCTAACAATGGGTGTAGTGCAGATTTGCCTGTGGACCGGCGTTTACCCCTTTCCTTACCCAGGATGGGACAGCACACCTCTGGCTGAGGTGCAATTGTGGCGCCCTGGACAAGCCAACACCAACACACCCCACACTCCCAGCAGGCACACAAAAGTCAGAACACAAAACCCTTGTTGCCTTCCTCCAGGGGCTGATGTTCACACCAGGGGTTGGGCCAGGCGGTTGGTCCCACCCACCGAGGAGTTTACAGTCCTGGAGGCGGGAAAAACAGACAGATTAGCTTTGAGAGTGAAAGTGGAAGGAGGGAAAGGAGTGAGAGAGGAGAAAAGTGACAGCTAAGCAGCCTGAAGTTGGTCTGGGTGTGTGGCCCGGACAGAACAGCAAGGTTGGCAGACGGTAGTGACCGTCTGCAGGAGTGGCCGATTGGAGTCTACCGTAAGGACCGTGGATGGGCGGTGGCCCGGCGGTACTGGACCGGTACGCAAAGAGAAGCCAGCACCATCTGGCAGGGGCTTACGGACCCCGGCAAGGCTAGGAGTCGCCGTGAAGTTGCCAAATTCGTTAGTGAAGGGAACCTCCTGGGTTTCCCAACAGCCAAGTCCCGACAGAAGGGAACAGTCTAACCAAGTGAGAGAGGCACTGCCACCACCAAGGCAACCGTTTCTCAGGGCCAGCGCCTGCGGGCAAAAGGGGCTCCTCCGGCCCATATCCAAGCCGGGGAGCGGGTTACCGGTGGGAACCCATTGGAACCGTACAAACTACTTAGGTGCAGGGAAAGGCAGTTACCACCAACCTGCCGGGAAAAACAACACCGCAGCCGTCTGTGGGACCCCTCCATCCAGCCGTGTGTTTTACCGAGAACTGTGTCCTCCCGTACGGCACAGCGCTGCCCCCGCGACCCTGCACCTCACCAGGCCCCGCAACCCGCCTGCCATTCATCCCTACCCCATCACCGGGCCCCGGGACAACCAACCCCCTACCCATGGAGGGGAGAACTAACATCAAAGCTGCTCCCTGTCACCGCTCCCGGGATCCCCGTCCAGAGCAGCGGTGGTATCACCAAAATCACCACAACCGTGGGTGGCGTCACGGACAATAATCAAAACCCCCACAATCAAAATCCCCTTTTCACTCACGGGCGAGGAGCGCCGCTCGAGTCCCCAGGATCCGGCCCACCGCTCGAGCCACCACCGAGCAGGAGCAGCCGCAGCAGCAGCGGCAGCCGGACCCAAGCAGTGGGAGAGCGCAGCGTCCCCTCCTCCGCCCGCGACAACTTGGTGTCACGAACAGGATCCTACCGTTCTACCAATTGGTGGAAGTGCGCCTTGTGTGACCGCCGGAGGTGTCCGGCCAGAAAATTTGAAAAGCCGCCATCTTGGTTGCGAAGAGTTCCCGCTCGAGCGTCTCCTCGAGTAGTGGAGGCGCGAAGGCCTAAACCCCGCCCCTATACAGGAGGAGCCGGAAAGAGACTAAGGGGGACGAAATGGCGGCCAGCCGCGTGTAGCCGAGGCTGCTGAGAAACCGATGCGGAGATGGCGGCGTCCCCGGGCTGGAGCGCGGAAACGCCCACCGCTGGAGCATCCAAGCTCTGGGGGAAGAGAGGCGGAGTAGCCTTCGAAGATTGCGGCCCGGGTGAGCTCCCCGCCGGGACCGCTGCTTGGCTGGAGCGGGAGCTGGGCCGGTTCTGCCTCAAGGTGAGGGCGCAGAGCCTGCAGCAGTTACTAGATTGGAGGGCAGAGATGCGCAGGATGGTCGCCGTGGTGTGGGCCTGCGAGCAAGGAGCCACCGCGAATGTGTCGCGCCATGATCAAGCCACCCAAACTCCTGAGCCAGCCTTGATTGAGTGGGAAATGGGAATCGCTACCGCAGCAGGGGACCCGGAGGGAGTGCAGCTGATGGAGGACGAGGTCCTAAGTACACTGCTTCCACCACCATTCCCAACAGCAATCAGTGGTGCGGGGCTGCACTGCATGTGGAAAGAGAACCCGAAGTACCGTTCGGTCCCCGAGTGGGCCGACCCCCTCCGGAGGTAGCAGGCCCGATGTTAGCGGTCCTCACCGCAAGTTGTCCCCGTTGGGACCACCAGAGTGCTGTTTAACGAATGATAAGTAAATGAGTACCGAAAAGTTACCTGATTGTCAACGTGATTTGCACTGGTCGTTGCCGGAAACTGGTCCCCGTTGGGACCCCCTTCACCATTTTGCATAAGGAACTACTTATGAACAAGCCTGAGAACTTGCAAGGCAACCACAAACTAGTGGCATGTAAATAATGTTGTTATGGCTTCTACCGTTGCCGCCTCCGGAGAGGCAGATTGGAGGAAGGGCCCGCAGTGGAGCAGGCTGGGGCCTAGCCACCACCGGAACCGGTGGCAATCCTCTGGGGGGTTTCAGAGGTTCCCCATGGACGTGGGTCCCCTGAAAAGGACAGAACCCACTCGGGCAACTTGTGCAGGACTGGGGTCAAGGGGTGCTGCCTGTTTATTTAGGGGCAGCATCAGGACCAGGTTGCTTGGGTGGGAGAGAGCGGAAGCCGTAACCGTTTACGCAACGTTTAAGTAAGAGTACCTCCCGATGTGGGAAGAAGTTATTATAATTGTATGTGTGTTACCGTTTTTCTATCTTTTTCAGTTGGTGAAAATAAATCCGGTGATGGACGGGCAGCCCGCGGACGGTCTGCATTTAACTAAGGGGGAATGTGGCGCCCTGGACAAGCCAGGGGCCACAAAGAACAACACCAACACACCCCACACTCCCAGCAGGCACACCGAAGTCAGAACACAAAACCCTTGTTTTCGTTGTGGGTTGTTTCCTGTGCAGGTTTTTCCATCTCTTCCTGCTACCACTGTTCACCTTGTATCACCCTGTATTTAATAAACTAATTTTGTATTCAACATTGACATTTCTTGTGGTCCTTCCTTTTCTTGTACCTCCTTTTTTCACATACTTTTGTACTCTTACTGGGGTTACGTCTTCTAAGTTTCATTCCTAGTTGTTGGTGTCTGCCTAATGGACAGAGTGAGTACAAGAGTGACCCCTGCATCCCACGGCCTTATCCCCACACTGAGTCCTGGGGCATTCCTCCTACCCGTGGAGGGTCACAATACCTGGCTGCCTCCGTTATCACCCCGTGTACTCCCCAACGGCAGCGGCGGTATGCACCCCAGTTACCGCGCACCACGGGTGGCGTCACAAACTCTATAATCCCTTGTAAATACCCCCTTCGTTTGAGTGGCCGCATGACCCCCAGGTCCAGAGACCCTCGAGCCACTGAGAACGCGGATCCGAGCAGCTCAGCTGCATTCACGGGGGCGGCACATTTGTCTAATATTTAAATTTCTTTGGTGATCTGAAACATTTAAATGTGGCAAACATGCAAAAGAATAAGAAATCAGGAAGAGGGCAAACACTTTTTCACACCACTGCATATACAACCCCTGGCAAAAATTATGGAATCACCTGGCTCTGAGGATGTTCATTCAGATGTTTACTTTTATTTAAAAAAAGCAGATCCCAGACATCGCACAAAACTAAAGTCATTTCAAATGTCAACTTTCTGGCTTTAAGAAACACTAACAAGAATTATGAAAACATAATGTGCTTGCCCGTTACGGTTACTTTTCAAGACCAAACGGGGAAAAAGTATGGAATCTCTCAATTCGGAGGAAAAAATTATGGAATCATGAAAAACAAACAAGCAAAAAAGCACTCCAATACATCACTAGTATTTTGTTGCACCCCCTCTGGCTTTTATAAGAGCTTGTAGTCTATGAGGCATGGACTTAATGAGTGACAAACAGTACTCTTCATCAATCTGGCTCCAACTTTCTCTGATTGCTGTTGCCAGATCAGCTTTGCAGGTTGATGCCTTCTCATAGACCATTTTCTTCAGCTTCCACCAAAGATTATCAATTGGATTGAGATCCGAACTATTTGCAGGCCATGTCATTGACCTTATGTGTCTTCTTTCAAGGAATGTTTTCACAGTGTTTGCTCTATGGCAGGATGCATTATCATCGTGATAAAGGATTTCATCTTCCTTTCAATTGATGGGATAAGAAAAGTGTTCAAAACTTAAATGTAAACTTGGGCATTTATTGAAGATGTAAAGACACCATCTCCCAAGTGCCTTTACCTGACATGTAGCCCTATATCATCAATGACTGTGGAAATTTACATATTCTCTTAAGGCAGTCATCTTTTTATTGTTTAGCTTTTCTGTTTGTAAATTTCATTTCCTTTAGGCAGTTTCTTACAGTTCGGTCACAGACAATGACTCGGTATGTGATACCTGTGATACAGTTCGTTCACAGTTTCCTCCCATTCGTTCCTCATTTGTTTTGTTGTGCATTTCCTGTTTTGGAGACATATTGCTTTAAGTTTCCTGTCTTGATGCATTCATGTCTTCCTTGGTCTACCAGTATGTTTGACTTTAACAACCTTCCCATGTTGTTTGTATTTGGTCCAGATTTTAGATACAGCTGATTGTGAACAACCAACATCTTTGCAACATTGCGTGATGATTTACCCTCTTTTAAGAGTTTAATAATCCTCTCCTTTGTTTCAATTGACATCTCTCGTGTTGGAGCCATGATTCATGTCAGTCCACTTGGTGCAACAGCTCTTCAAGGTGTGATCACTCCTTTTTAGATGCAGACTAATGACCAGATCTTATTTGATGCAGATGTTAGTTTTGGGAATGAAAATTTACAGGGTGATTCCATAATTTTTTTTTCAAAATTGAGTGATTCCATAATTTTTCCCCCTGTTTGTTCTTTAAAAGTAACCGTTACTGACTTTAGTTTAGTGCCATGTCTGTGATCTGCTTTTTTTTAAACAAAAGTAAACAACTGAATGAACATCCTCAGTCAGGTGATTCCATAATTTTTTCCAGGGGTTGTATGTGTTGAAGGGACTATCGGTGAACACTCCCAATGGATATTCAGATAGACACAAAAAAAGAGATGTGAACAAAGCCTCAATGCCACCATACAGGGTTAAAATATTGCCACCATGTTCAAGAACTAATAGAAGGTCCATACATGAAGTGGTGTTTTTTTATTATTATTTTCTGAAATCACTGTAAATACACTGTGTAATTGCATTGTGTGAATATACTCTAATGACATTTTTGTACAGTGTTTAAATAATACTGCCTTACAATAATATTAATGAATTAATGAATGGTTATCTGATATGCCTTGTGAAATTACCGGTACATAAAAGCCAGCACTGTAAAAGTTGAATGATACAAAGAAATTAGGACACACAGAGATTCTTGTATATGAAGATCTCATTTTACCTTTGTCTGTTATTATAATATAACTTCTCTTGTTTATTTCCAGTCATCACAATTGAAAATCTAGCTCGTCATCACTTATTCTGAATTTGACACCCTTATGCAATACATGATTTTCCTACTCACATGGCATAAATCCTAAGTAAACCTTCCCGAATACAAGTGGAGACAACTTTGCCCAAAGACATTTTCAATATGTCTCAACTGTCTGACAAAGCATACATCAAAGGAAAGCGTACTAACCATGTATACTGCTTTATAGTTATGGTTTTGTGTTTCATATCGTGGTAGACCAAAAAAAGAGTCTGGTTTTTCAATGCAGACTTCAAAAAACGTGGCATGAACACTTAGTAATAATTGCATGTAATTCATTAACTCACTAATTACCACCGATATTTGATTTTATAGCGGTCACTAATGGACATTATTCTACTTTGCCCCCCTTTTTACACTGGCGCTTTAGAATAATATCATGCTGTAACAACACTAAAATTTCCATGTGAGAGCTGTTAACTTACAGCTGGGTCATGGGGAATAGCGGTGTTAGGCTTATCACTGCTAGCAACGTTGTGATAAGCCACCACAGCAAGCACAGCCCACAAGGAAGCACTGGGATCTGCTCTTCTTCAGCTCTCTGCCTCTCTTATCACTGGTGGTTTTGTAAGAGGAGAGATTGCAGGAACAACTGTAAAACACAACTTATAATAAATTTTATTTTTACAGTCTTTTTCTGACCCTAACGTGGGTCACTTCTATGTTCATTCTCTCAATTTCTCCTTCTGCAGATATGCCACACCTTTGTTAAGGACATTACTGACAACTCCCTTGTGTGATCCTTGGGCAAGGCTTATAATATTTAATCCCCTGACGTTATACCATTGGTTGCCAGTTATAAGATTTGCTAGATTTGGTTTCACATGATCTATACCCTCTACACTGATCTGCCAACATTTTGACAACACTTCAGCCTGACATGTTTGTTCCTGTTCCAGACCTACTGGTATTGACATGGCTTTCAACCATCCACTTCCAGCCTGTCTGTGGAGGCCCTTAGGCCCCTTTCACACATCTACTTTTTGCCATCAGTCACAATCCGTCGAATTATGAAAGAAACGAATCCAGCGTTGAACTCGTTTATTTCTCATTGACTTGTATTAGCGATGGATTGCAACGGATAGCCTCATGTTACTGTACCGCCCTGCGCTCGGCCGCAGCCGAGCCGCTCGGGTCCGGGCTCGTTTGGTGTGTGGCTCGAGCACCTCCGGACCTGGGGGTCATGTCGCTCTGCAAGGGGTTGCTGGCGATCTCGATGGGGGTGGTTAGGTAGGTGTATGGCCGGAGCCATGTTTTGAGTTTGTGACGCCACCCACGGGACGTGGAGAAGGTGTAAACACCACCGCTGCAATTACGGGGCACCCGGGGGAGATGGTCGTGGAGCAAGATGTTAACCCCTCCGTGGGCAGGGATGGTGGCCCCGGGACCCGTTTCGGAAGTATGTAGTGGCTCTGTGGTGCAGGGCGGTGCATGGCCGGATGGCACTGTTGTACTCACGATTATTAATGCATGCAAGTCTCTGGTAAACCAAATTGATGGTGGTCGGTGCCCGCAGCTAGCTGCATCTTGTCCCTCACCCGAGTTGGTGGTCCTGGTGTTTCTCCTGCACCTCTTTATGTTTGTGTTGACTGCCTATGACTCAGCAACGGGAGTCCACTCCCCGGCTATATATGTGTCGGAGGAGTCCGTTTGCCTGCAGGCGCTGGCCCGTGGGATCTCTCTGCCTGTGTGGTGGCTTTCTATCCCCCTCGGTGGGCTGTTGCCGTCTTTCGATTCTTGGGACGGGAAAGGACCTAAGGTCCAGACCTCAATCAGTGAATTCGACGTGGTCCAGTGGCTTCTGGGCCTCGTTCTGGGTCTGAGTACTCCCCTGGTGCTCCGGTTTCCAGTCGGTTGCCCGGTCGGTACCGGCGGGCCACTACCCTGTCCCAGTCCCTTACGGTTCCACCTGGCCATCTTCCTGGCTCCTGCAGTCCAGGCCAACGCCTGCCTCCTAGCCAAGGTGTGCGAGCTACGACCCTCACACCTGTCAGTTTGTGGCAGACCTGTCACAACAGGTCTGCTGCGCTCCTCTCCTCTGTCAACTCCACTCACTTGTCACTACTCACTGACTGACTGACAACTAACTGTTGTTTTCCTGCCTCAGGGCCTCTGGACTCCTCGGTGGGCGTGGCCAATCACCTGGCTCCGCCCCCTGGTGTGACTATCAAGCCCTGAGGGAGGTGACTAGGTTTTGTATGGTTGGCTGTTGTTACCTTATTAGGGGGTTGGGTGTTATGCAAAGGCCTACCTGTGACAACCTGGCTAGTCCAGGGCGTCACTTTACATCCATTGTATGATGAATCCGCCGACAAATGTGATGGAGACGACATCCATAGTAACATTATTTGTGTGCGTCTAAAAACGGACAGCGGCGAATCCTTCGCCATCCGGTTTGTTGCAATGGAAGCCTATGGGTGCAGGATCTGTCGTTATTGCTCAAATGACAGCTCTGTCAATGGATTCCATTTTTTTACAATCAAGCATGCTCAGATGTAGTGTAAATTCTCTCTCTTTTTTTTTCTCTCACTCTCTTTCTCTTTCTCTCTATCTCAACTCTCTCTCTCTCTTTCTCTCTCTTTTTTCTCTCTCTTTCTCGTCCAAAACAGCGTCAGATAGGTTTTCCATATCAAATAACATTTGGCCTGAAGAAAAAAAAATAAGACGGATCCGTTTTTCAGGGATCCGTTTAATCAGTTTTAACACAATCTGCAACAGATCTGTTGGATCCGTCACAAAACGGATTATGATTGATGGCAAAAAACTGATGTGTGAGAGGGGCCGTAGAAGAACAGCTGGGCTGCTGTGCATGACAGTTTCAGCTAGAATTAGTAGAATAATCACATTAGTTATAGTAGAATAAAAACATAAAAATAAGAATTAAAAAATAAATAAATAAAATGTAAAAAAACAGTTATTTACTGAAACATGTAAAATTTATAGCTATATAATAAGATAACGCAGATCAAGCTTACATTATTCTGTGCCCTAATTTAGGCAGTGACACAGAAACCACATCAGAGTGGGACTTTTATTGTGTGACTAGAAATGAGTGAATTTATTTGATTGGAATTGAATTCTACTTACATTCACAGAGAATATTGATATATTCAAATTCGCTTTAAGAAGATTCAACAAAATGACGGCTGCTCACCATTTTGTCAGAAACACAAATGGCCAGTAAAATAAAAAAAACGTATACTTACCGCTCACCTGACCACTGTCTCCGCTGCTCGTTGTCATCCGAGCTGCGATGCATCCGCTATCCTAATCACTCTAGGGCGGGTCTACCTGCCATAACCAAACCTCGAGGGCAGGGCCACCATAACGGCATTACAACTGTGACTGGTGTACACGGCCCGGTGAAGAGAAGGGGGCAGCAGGGCCAGGGGAAATTACTTAGCTTTATTAAGCCTGGGCCTATGGGACCCCCTCTTCATTGGGTCCCAGTCACAGCCGCAGCAGAGGGGCCCAGCAGTGTCGCTTCTGCCACTACACATCGCTAATTTGCATCACATGCAAATTAGCCATGTGTGCCTGAGGCAGGGTCAGTGGGGCAGAGCAGGGCTCTGCATGCAGCAGTGTTATGAGATCATCACTCTGCAACCTCACCACACCACTGCACAGTAACGTAGATTCTGTACCGCCCTGTGGGCTCGGCTGCGACCGCCGAGCCACTCGGATCCATACTCGTGTACTGCGGGTGGTGGCTCGAGCCTCTCACGGACCCGGGGGTCATGTCGCTCTGCAAGGGGGTTGGCGCTACACGCGGGGAATGCGAGTGTTCGGTTTGGGAATGATAGTTCGTGACGCCACCCACGGGTTGGGGTGATTGTGGACACCACCGCTGCAGTAAAGGTACGGGGACTCCCGGGAGCGGTGTAGTGGCGCAGCTAGGTGTTGACCCCTCCGTGAGTAGGGGATGTTGGTCCCGGGGCCCGGTTGGTGAGGGCCGGGGTGCAGGGCGAAGGGCTGCAGTGCAGCGCGGCACGGTGCCAGATGGCACTGGTGTACTCACTCTGACACAAGACACTGGAGTCGCTGGTAAACCAAACGGAGTGATGAACGGGGACCGCAGCCGGCTGCAGCTTTTCCAGCTAGGTTGGCAATGTCCGCCTTTCTCCTGCACCTGTGTGTGAATCTTGACTCCTGTGCCTAGGCACCGGTAGTCCACTCCCTGGCGTATAAGTGTCGTAAAAGCCCGTTTGCCCGCAGACGCTGGCCCTTTGGATCGTTTGCTTTTGGCCGTGGCACTTATCCGGAATGGTTGGGCTGTTGCCTTCAATCGGGACTTAGGTGGGAATGAACCCCTGAGGTCCAGACCGCAATCAGTTGATTTGACTATAGTGGTGGCTTATAGCCTGGTTCGGGGTCTTAGTACCCTGCCTGGTGCTCCGGTATCCAGTTGGCTCCCCGGTTCGGTTCCGGCGGGTCAATACCCTGCCCCGGTCCCTTACGGTTCCACCGGTCGTATTCCCGGTCTCCTGCAGGCGGCCACTCCCATCTGCCTCCTTGCCAGTGGTAACTGGGCTCAAAACCAGCCGCCGGAGTAGTCTGTGGCAGGCCTGAACACAGGTCTGCTTCTGGACACAACCTGCCTCCTTCACTGCCAGAACTCCTCTCTCTACTCTCTTGAACTTGACTTTCTAGGTTCCTGCCTCCAGGCCTGTAAACTCCTCGGTGGGTAGAGCCAACTGCCTGGCTCCACCCCCCTGGTGTGGACATCAAACCTGGAGGGTGGTGACAAGGTTTTCTATGTTTGACTGGTGTTACCTAACTGGAAGGGGTGTGATGTTGTGTGTGTGACTACCTGGGACGACCTGGATAGTCCAGGGCGTCTCACTTCCCCAGATCCTATTCAGCCCCGTACTGACAGGGTGGGCAGTTGGAGTCTCCTTTGACACAGGACAAGAGGATTATCTAATCATCTTTTTCAACTCCTCAAAGTGATCTGTTTGCAATACACTAAAAACTAGAAGGTGACCTGGAATTGGTGAATTTTCACAGTGTGGTAACATCTAGAGTTGAGCGCGGTTCGCGGTTCGAGGTTCTCCAGTTCGCGGCTCGAGTGATTTTGGGGGCTGTTCTAGATCGAACTAGAACTCGAGCTTTTTGCTAAAGCTCGATAGTTCTAGATACGTTAGAGAATGGTTCTAGCAGCAAAAAGACAAGCTAATTACTAGCTGGCTTTCCGCTGTAATAGTGTAAGTCACTCTGTGTTACATCTCGTGGCTCTCCTCTTGCAAGGAATGAGGTGGTCCCCCATTCCTTGTCTGCCGCGAGCCCTCCTGCACAGCAGCGCCAAAGGCCTGGGAAACTGCAGGAGTTTCCTCTTCCTAGATGCAGCAGAAGGGTGACACCTAGTGGTTTACTCCTTGTAAGGAATGGAGTGGTCTCCCATCCCTTGCCTGCCACGTGTCCTCCTGCTCAGCATTGCAGAGGGTCAGAGTGGTTGCACAGTGTGCAAAGGATAGATGCTGAGGGAAGCAGCAAGACTTCCCTTAGCTCTGCACATTGTGAAACCGAAGATCCCGCCTTTATGACCCAGAGGCAGGAGGTTGAGCATGTGCCCCACGTGACGTCTTCTGATTCGCTCACTGGTATCACACGGCCAGATAACGAGGCTGGTGATGTGCTGAATCCTGACTGGCCGGGCCAGGACGTCACAGATCATGATTGGGTCACATCCGTCTCGCGCCCGCCCTTGGCTGGAGCTACATCTCCTTAAAAACCCCTCCTGCCATCATGGCGGCGCGTGACCGTCCGTCTATGTTTGGATGTCTGGCAGCGTGCTGCCACGCCACTGTACAGACATTGTATTTTGCAGGTCTTGCCCCTGCCTTGCTGCTCCGGCAGTATTCCGTTTAACAGGCTGTGTTCCTGTCCCAGGTGAGCTCCTTGAATCTCTGTCGGACTCACCTGGTTTCTGAAGCACACGTGCGTGGGCACCTCTGTGCTACCCTCGTGCCATATTCCTGTGACTCCTGCTGGCACACGTGCGTAGGCACCTCTGTGCGTCCCCGTGCAACAGGTACACCGAGTTGTGAGCCCCGTGCCATACAACCCTCACGGGTTAGGGCGGACAGGTGTACGCAGATCGTCTGTGACATTCCAGACGATCGCTAGCAGCAACCCGCTCACTCTTCTCCCACCATAGCAGCGGTCCCTTACACCGCACAGTGGACCTTGACCGGCGGAAGCTGTCCGTATACCATCTTGGCACGCTTCCCCGGGTCCCCCTCGTAACATTACGGTCGCGCCAAAGGTCTGGCTATGGCAGAAGAGCAGCAGCAGTTGCTGCGTTATGTGCAGCAGTTGGAGTCACGATTGGCAGCTGTGGAGCGGTCTTCCCCCGATAAGGCTGCTCTAGCGACAATTGCCACCCAAGCGGCTACTCAAGCTGTGGAATTGAGCGGAAAGTCGCCTCGCCTTGCGCTCCCAGAGCGCTTCAACGGGGACAGCTCCGAGTGCCGTGGTTTCATAAACCAGGTTACCACCTACTTGGAGATGTCCGCCACTCTTTATGCTACTGAGAAGGCGAAAGTAGCATTCGTCCAGTCCCTGCTCACAGGGAGAGCGCTAAAATGGTCCACGCCGTTGTGGGAGCGCGGAGATCGGGTGGTGAATCACCTTCCAGTTTATCTTGAGGCCATGAGAAAGGTGTTCCTCGGGCCTCAAGTCACCCACGACTCCGCGCTGCGACTCCTACGCCTTCGGCAAAAGTCCACTTCAGTCGGGGACTTTGCGGTGCAGTTCAGGACACTCGCCGCAGAGCTGGACTGGCCAGATAAAGTCCTTGTCCCTGTGTTCTGGGAGGGTCTGGCAGGGTTCGTCAAAGACGCGCTGGCCACGCGTGATGTGCCGACCACCTTAGAGGCCTTGATACGGCTTGCTTCTCGCATAGACATCCGCCACGCGGAGTGGAGGCTCGTGGTCTCTTCGGCACCCACGTCTACCTGGCCTACAGAGCCTCTGACTCTCCTTCCCCACCAGACCAGTCTCCCAGCCAGTTCTGTTGATGACTCTGTGGAGCCCATGGAAGTCTCCAAGGTGGTCTCCTCTACCACAGGCTCTCGGCCGCCGGTCGTTTGCTTTGCCTGTGGGCAGAGGGGACATGTAGCTACCCGATGTTCAAAACCATCGGAAAAGAGACAAAGTCTGGTTTCCATCAGAGGAGGAACCCTAGACGCTGCCTCTCCTTCTAAATTAACCCTCAGCGCCCAGTTACAGTTCGGCACCACTGTCTTCCCTGCCCTGGCTTGCTTAGACACTGGCGCTGACGGCAATTTCATTTCAGCCTCCCTGGCAACTAGGTACTCTGTTCCCCTGGTCCTGTTGCCTAAACCAATCAGTGTCCAGGTAGTCAACGGGTCCCTACTTGTCAAACCTATTACCCAGATCACCGTCCCTCTCAGGATGGATGTACCACCAGGCCACCATGAGCAGGTGTCCTTTCTGGTGCTTCCAGAAGGGACGGATGAGATCCTACTAGGACTCCCCTGGTTGAAACGGCATGCTCTGATACTCAACTGGACAACAGGGGAGATCTCGTCCTGGGCAGGGTCATGTAAAGAACACCTCAGGACCACCGGGTCACCCACTCCCCTAGACCTGGTGCCACCTGGCCAGACCCTCGTTCCCCCTAGGTTACGGAACGATGTACTTTCCTGGGACCATACCTCCAAGGTCGTGGGCCTTTTCAGGTCCAAAAGGACCAGAGTTCTAGAGGCCAGGCATGATTGGTGGCCGACGGTTGACTCCTCGTCCGACAACCCTGAAGTAGGGAGGTTGGTTAAAACAAAAATCGTTCAGGGCAAGAGGTACTTCCTCGTGGAGTGCGTCGGTCGTGGACCGAAGCATAGGACCTGGGAATTGGAGGATCATGTCCACACCCTGGGTTTGGTAGCAGCCTTTGAGCACAGGCGGCGGGGGGGCCCTAGACTGGGGGGTAATGTTACATCTCGTGGCTCTCCTCTTGCAAGGAATGAGGTGGTCCCCCATTCCTTGTCTGCCGCGAGCCCTCCTGCACAGCAGTGCCAAAGGCCTGGGAGACTGCAGGAGTTTCCTCTTCCTAGATGCAGCAGAAGGGTGACACCTAGTGGTTTACTCCTTGTAAGGAATGGAGTGGTCTCCCATCCCTTGCCTGCCACGTGTCCTCCTGCTCAGCATTGCAGAGGGTCGGAGTGGTTGCACAGTGTGCAAAGGATAGATGCTCAGGGAAGCAGCAAGACTTCCCTTAGCTCTGCACATTGTGAAACCGAAGATCCCGCCTTTATGACCCAGAGGCAGGAGGTTGAGCATGTGCCCCACGTGACGTCTTCTGATTCACTCACTGGTATCACACGGCCAGATAACGAGGCTGGTGATGTGCTGAATCCTGACTGGCCGGGCCAGGACGTCACAGATCATGATTGGGTCACATCCGTCTCTCGCCCGCCCTTGGCTGGAGCTACATCTCCTTAAAAACCCCTCCTGCCATCATGGCGGCGCGCGACCGTCCTTCTATGTTTGGATGTCTGGCAGCGTGCTGCCACGCCACTGTACAGACATTGTATTTTGCAGGTCTTGCCCCTGCCTTGCTGCTCCGGCAGTATTCTGTTTAACAGGCTGTGTTCCTGTCCCAGGTGAGCTCCTTGAATCTCTGTCGGACTCACCTGGTTTCTGAAGCACATGTGCGTGGGCACCTTTGTGCTACCCTCGTGCCATATTCCTGTGACTCCCGCTGGCACACGTGCGTAGGCACCTCTGTGCGTCCCCGTGCAACAGGTACACCGAGTTGTGAGCCCCGTGCCATACAACCCTCACGGGTTAGGGCGGACAGGTGTACGCAGATCGTCTGTGACATTCCAGACGATCGCTAGCAGCAACCCGCTCACTCTTCTCCCACCATAGCAGCGGTCCCTTACACCGCACAGTGGACCTTGACCGGCGGAAGCTGTCCATATACCATCTTGGCACGCTTCCCCGGGTCCCCCTCGTAACAACTCTGTGACTCACACTATTATGAAATTTCAGCGTATAGTGTGCGGGAACAGTGCATTCAGATCACTGCTGTTTGGATAATGGCGATCTCCATTTTTTTTTTTTCCTTGTCTTCCTTCCCTAAGCGCGCGCGTGTAGTGGGGAGGGCCAGCATGTCAGCCAATCCCAGACACACACACAGCTAAGTGGACTTTTAGCCAGAGAAGCAACTGCATTTGTGATAGGATGTCAATGTCACATGACCCTGCATTATAAAAACGGACATTTTCCTCCAGCACGCCATTATCTGCCTTCTGCGTCTTGGTGTCAGTCACCGCTGGCGTAGTTCCTGTCTCCGATACTGCTGTGTACGCTCTTTACACAGCGCTATACAGAATAGGGATAGAAGTTTCTTTCAACCCTTGTAAGGGCTAATACCGGCAGGGTCAGAGCCATAGGGGACAGTCAGGTCCGTGAAAACAGATTTTAACAGCTACACAAGATGACAGCATCTGTGTAGCTAAGGTCAGGGATTTCCTCGCTGCATTTCCCCATTAGGAGTGATAGAAAGGGAGGCTTCCTTTCCTCTACCCAGACCCACAACCCTGCCACTGTACCCTCCTGCCCTTTGCACACTCAAACTCATTGTTACTAAGCCACTATACTAACAAACACTGAGTGAACTTAGTGGCATCCTAAAAGTGGCTGTTGGACTTCCATTAGTGTCCCACTGGTGCAAACCTATGTGCAGCACCTCTGCATTGCACACTCAAACTCATTGTTACTAAGCCATTATACTAGCAAACTATGCTGCCAGTTTAAGGGCTGTAGTTGCATTGTCAGGGATAGTTATTGTTGATTATTCTGCTGTTAATAAAGATAGACCACCACTGCAATCTACACCACCTCTCAATTTTTACTACCACATTATAAGTACACAATCTTGTCGCAATCAAAATGAGTGGCAAAATGACAGATGCTGGTGGAAAGGGGAACAGGCGTGTTGGAAAAGGAAAAAAAGGGTTTGTCCGTGGGGAAGGTGGCAAAGCTCCATTAACATCTGCTGAAGATAGACCATCTTCCAGCAAAAGTAAGATGTCTACTACTTACCGTGGACAATCTGATGTGCTCCCTTTTTTACGGACACGAACAACTGGAACAAAGGTAGATGATGACCAAAAAAAGAAAATGCTTGAATGGATCTCAAGTGGTCCAACAAGTGCCCTCTCCTCCACCTCAACTACCGCATCCAAAAAACACCAGTCCTCTGAGTTGTCATCCCAATCACACTTGCTTTCTCCCAGCTCTGAAGTCTCCATCCGCCCTGCACAGTATGGTGGAACTGAGATGGCTGAGTCTGCAGAGCTGTTCAGTCACACTATAGCCTGGGAATCAGAGGTCTGCTCCCAAGCTACAGTGAGTACAGACCACTCCCCATCGTGCACGTTTGGGAGTGCGCAGCATGGGGGATAGAGCACGATGGGGAGTGCGCAGAATGGGGGATGGAGCACGTTTGGGAGTGTGCAGCATGGGGGATGGAGCACGATCGGGAATGCGCAGCATGGGGGATGGAGCACGATGGGAAGTGCGCAGCATGGGGGATAGAGCACAATGGGGATTGCGCAGCATGGGGGATGGAGCAAGATGGGGGGTGCGCAGCATGGGGGATGGAGCACGATGGGGGGTGCGCAGCATGGGGGATGGAGCACGTTTGGGAGTGCGCAGCATGGGGGATAGAGCACGATGGGGAATGCGCAGCATGGGGGATGGAGCACGATGGGGAGTGCGCAGCATGGGGGATGGAGCACGTCTGGGAGTGCGCAGCATGGGGGATGGAGCACAATGGGGAGTGCGCAGCATGGGGGATGGAGCACGATGGGGAGTGCGCAGCATGGGGGATGGAGCACGATGGGGGGTGCGCAGCATGGGGGATGGAGCACGATGGGGGGTGCGCAGCATGGGGGATGGAGCACGATGGGGGGTGCGCAGAATGGGGGATGGAGCACGATGGGGGGTGCGCAGCATGGGGGATGGAGCACGATGGGGAGTGCGCAGCATGGGGGATGGAGCACGATGGGGAGTGCGCAGCATGGGGGATGGAGCACGATGGGGAGTGCGCAGCATGGGGGATGGAGCACGATGGGGAGTGCGCAGGCACGATGGGGGGTGCGCAGCATGGGGGATGGAGCACGATGGGGGGTGCGCAGCATGGGGGATGGAGCACGATGGGGAGTGCGCAGCATGGGGGATGGAGCACGATGGGGGGTGCGCATCATGGGGGATGGAGCACGATGGGGGGTGCACACATCCCCCCCCAAAACACACACACACACCGCCACACACGCACTGCACAACACACCACACACACACTGGGAACCACAACCACCGCCCTACACAGACACCCACACACACAGACAACGCCGCACACACACAACACCCAACACACAAACACCACGGCACACACAAATATACGCACATACCGCACAAGACACACACTGCACAAAACATACCTCCCCCCAAAACACACACACACACCCCACACCCACACAAACTGCGCAACACACACACACAACGCTACAGACACACAGCGCTCCACAAACAATGCACAACGCAACACACGCAACACACAAACACCGCTCTCACCCCCCGCCACACCCAGACAACATCCAGAACATGTACAGCGCCCTACACAAACACTTGGTAACTACACACAGCAACATCTTTTTATATATATATATATATATGTATATATATATATATATAACAAAAATCATACATTAACTACACAATACGTAAATTCGAGAATACCCGATGCATAGAATCGGGCCACCTTCTAGTATATATATATAAAATATGTGTGTGTGTGTGAGTGTGTGACGCCCTGGCCTATCAGGTTGTCACAGGGTATTGTGCAATCTGCCCTTCTGTGCAATATCCACCTCCTCCTTGGTTACGGGTCCCTGACCTTTGCTGTTGCCAAGAACAAGCTAATCAAAATCCTAGGAACACTCTGCACCACACCCACCAGTGGACAGCCTGAGTGGAATAGGGTTGCCCACTTGGGGGGTTGGTAATGGGGAGGTCAGGAGTGTCAGGAGTCAGGGAATGTGCGCACTTGTGCGTATTGCATGTGTCGCAGGCAGAGGAGGGGACGCTGCGCTCACCCACTGCTCGGGGTGAGTCCCTGGGATCCGGCCCACCGCTCGAGCCACCGACCGAGCAGCAGCAGCAGCAGCCGGACCCCGGGGACTCGAGCGGCGTTCCTCGCCCGTGAGTGAAAGGGGGTGGTTTGATTTAGGGATATTGTCTGTGACACCACCCACGGTTGTCGTGAGGTTGTGACACCACCGCTGCTCTGGACGGGGATCCCGGGAGCGATGATAAGGAGCAGCATGGATGTTGGTTCTCCCCTCCATGGGTCCCTACCCTACCTATAGGGGTTGGTTGTCCCGGGGCCCGGTGAGGGGTAGGGATGGATGGCAGGCGGGTTACGGGGCCCAGTGAGGTGCAGGGTCGCGGGGGCAGCGCTGTGCCGCACGGCACGGTGGTACTCACTCAGCCAATGATGAATGCAAAGTCTCCGGTAAAACAAACGGCTGGATGGACGGGTCCCACAGACGGCTGTAGTAGTTCTCCCGGTAGGTTGGTGGTGACTACCTTTCCCTGCACCTGTGTCGTGTTTACGGTTCCAATGGCTTACCACCGGTAACCCGCTCCCCAGCTTGGATGGATGCTGAGGGAGCCCATTTTGCCCGCAGGCTCTGGCCCTGGGAACTGTAGCCATGGCGGTGACTGTGTTTCCCTTTACGGTGTGAGCTGTTGCCTTCAATCGGGTCTTGACTGCTGGGAAACCCCGGAGGTTCTCTTCGCTAACGGATTTGACCAGTTTTACGGCGACTCCTAGCCTGGTCGGGGTCCGTAAGCCCTGCCGAATGGTTCTGGCTTCTCTTTGCTCCCCGATCCGGTACCGTCGGGCCATTGCCCGTCTCCGGTCCTTACGGTTTGCTCCAATCAGCCTCTCCTGCAGACGGTCACCACCGTCTGCCAACCTTGCTGTTCCGTCCGGGCCACACACCCGGATGCCTTCAGTCTCCTCTACTACTACTCCACTTCACTCCTCACTTCTCAAACTTCAAACTCTATCCGTCTTCTTCTCCTTCCTTTTCCCGCCTCCAGGACTGTGAACTCCTCGGTGGGCGGGGCCAACCGCCTGGCCCACCCCCTGGTGTGGCTATCAGCCCCTGGAGGGAGGCAACAAGGATTTGTGTTTGACTTCGCTGTGCCCAGCCGGGGTGTGGGGTGTGTTGTTGTAGTACCTGTGACGTACTGGCTTGTGAAGGGCGCCACACATGCAGTTACGCTGCGTTCTGCACCGCAGCGTAACTGCATGCGTCCTGCGTCCCCTGCACAATCTATGGAGATTGTGTAGGAGCCGTGCGCACACTGGTCTATTAGAATGCAGCGATTCGGCTGCTGCCCGAATCGCTGCGTTCTAAGAAGTGACATGTCACTTCTTTCGTGCGGTTTGCATGCTGTCTATAGGGAGAGGCAGCATGCAGAGCGCACGTTCTCTGCCGGCACCATGCGCTTCAGAACGCAGCTTTTTAGCTGCGCTCTGAACTGCACCTTTCAGGTGCGGTGCAGAGCGCACATGTGCACACATAGCCTAAGTCTGAGAAAGGAAGAGTGTAGTGTTGGAGGTTAAAGTGAGAGGAGGTCAAGAGCTGGGCTCCTTGGAACTAACTACTAGGTAGCAGACGTTGGTCTGGGCCTGGTAGGAGCTGGACCCTGGTCACAGGAGATCGTGACAAGGGGCACAGACTGTCAAGGAGGACAACCGGCGGCCTTGTGCCATCAACTGGCAGGGGCCAGGGCACGATGGGGTACGTGCACCCTAGCTCAGGGAGTAGCTTCGGGCGTTCTGATAATTTACCCGACGAGGATGGAGCCTTCAAGATCCGTTCTCCACCTGCTCCAAAATTGAGGTACTAGCTCAACGAGGGGGATAGGACTTTCCACACATGCGGTCCAGAAAATCCCAAGAGAGAACCCTGAGAGCAAGCTCACCCAGTTAGCCATGCTGGGGAGCGGGACCCGATTAGTTTCAAACTAAAGGGACCAACTAGAAGACAAGGTGCCAAGGTAAAGGTCACAGACTAACAGGCAACACCAACGGGCACGGGATCATAGTATCATCATAGTATCATAGTTTTTAAGGTTGAAGGGAGACTCTAAGGGCGGCTTTGCACACTACGACATCGCAGGTGCGATGTTGGTGGGGTCAAATCGAAAGTGACGCACATCCGGCGTCACTTGCGATGTCGTAGTGTGTAAATCCTAGATGATACGATTAAGGAGCGCAAAAGCGTCGTTATCGTATCATCGGTGTATTCTCCGACATTTCTATAATGCCGTTGCAGCGACAGGTACGATGTAGTTCCTCGTTCCTGCGGCAGCACACATCGCTGTGTATGAAGCCGCAGGAGCGAGGAACATCTCCTACCTGCCTCCCGGCTGCAATGAGGAAGGAAGGAGGTGGGCGGGATGTTTACATCCTGCTCATCTCCGCCCCTCCGCCGCTATTGGCCGCCTGCCGTGTGATGTCGCTATGACGCCGCACGACCCGCCCCTTAGGAAGGAGGCGGGTCGCCGGCCAGAGCGACGATCGCAGGGCAGGTGAGTGCATGTGAAGCTGGCATAGCGATAATGTTCGCTACGCCAGCTATCACAAGATATCGTACCTGCGACGGGGGCGGGGACTATCACGTGCGACATCGCAGCATCGGCTTGCGATGTCACAATGTGCAAAGCCCGCCTAAGTCTATCTAGTTCAACCCGTAGCCTAACATGTTGATCCAGAGGAAGGCAAAAAAAAAACCAATGTGGCATACAAGTTCCAATGAGGAAAAAAATTCCTTCCTGACTCCACATACGGCAATCAGACTAGTTCCCTGGATCAACACCCTGTCATAAAATCTAATATATATAACTGGTAATATTAAATTTTTCAAGAAAGTCGTCCAGGCTCTGCTTAAATGTTAGTAGTGAATCACTCATTACAACATCATGCGGCAGAGAGTTCCATAGTCTCACTGCTTGTACAGTAAAGAATCCTCGTCTGTGATTATGATTAAACCTTCTTTCCTCAAGACGTAGCGGATGCCCCCGTGTTCCAGTCGCAGGCCTAGGTGTAAAAAGATCTTTGGAAAGGTCTCTGTACTGTCCCCTCATATGTTTATACATTGTGATTAGATCCCCCTAAGCCTTCATTTTTCCAAACTAAATAACCCCAAGTTTAATAACCTGTCTTGGCATTGCAGCCCACCCATTCCTCTAAGATCCAGGCGTGCTCCCTCCCAGTGGCAGCAGTGTCCAGAACTTTGGTTTACTACAGTTGTCGGTGTCAGCTTTATTGGACTGAATGAGTACGCAAGTGACCCTTACCTCCCCAACGACACATCCCCATCACTATCACCGAGTCCCGGGGCATCCCCCTACCCGTGGAGGGGTTAAACACCTGGCTTCCCACACCATCGCCACCAGGTACTCCCAATCGCAGCGGTGGTACTCCATCTTACCACGTACCACGGATAGCATCACGAACTTTCCACATTATCCCCTGTAAATACTCACTTCATTCGAGTAGCCACACGACACCGACCCCCCGGGTCCGGAGACCCCTCGAGCCACCGCGGACCCGGATTCGAGCAGCCCGGCTGCTGGCACTGCGGCGGTATACCTCGAAAACTTTGGCATCACAAACAGGATCTGAGCAGGACCCACTCACCTGGGTGACAAGCTCCTTGAAAGCCGAAAACCGCGAGTCAAAATCCCATTTCCCGCCAACTCCATCATTTTCCGCCATCTTTTTGCGCCAAAACCCCATCTTCCCCGCGAAAGCGTGCCCCGCCCTTCATCCTGAGTGTGAGGCCGGAACCGGAAATTCCCAGAGGGCCACAGCGCATGAAGGAGTGCTGAGTGAAAACCAAGGGGGCGCGCAAAGATGTCGGCGCCAGACGATAGAAGTATGGCGGTGCTGCCTCCGCCTGACCAGGGTAACGCTGGTGCGGCAGACGCCGCTCCGGTCGCAGGAGCGTCGGCACCGGGCCCGAGGCGGTTGTTCCCATAATGCCGATAACCTTGCCCTATGTGCCGGGCGCCGCCTGGCTCAAACAGTACGATGGCCGACCAGACGCGCTGCAGGGATTCAAAAGGAAAATATATAATGTACTCTATGTATGCCCTTACTGGACGGCAGTGGGCGTTTGTAGTGCTCGGGCAGCTGACCGGCGCTGACGAATTGGAAGTGGAGACATGGACTGAGGCGGATCGGGTCTCAGTACCCGCCATCTTCAAGAGACTGGGAGCTGCATTTGAGACCTGCACTGAAGCGGAGCTGAGGATGAGGTTTTACAGCTGCAAGCAACGGCCCCAAGACAGCATTAGGTATTAGGTATTACGGTCAGTGGAGGACCGCAAACAACTCCGGCTGTGGGCCCTGGAGCATCCTGCTTTGGACTTTGCTACCCTGAAAGAGCGGACAATCAAAGCCCTGCAGACCTTGTAGGCTTCTGACTCTCCTCTCCCATCTTGGCAAACTGGCCAAGCCCCCTGCCCTGGCACTACCAGAGTGAGCTCCTTTAACAACGTCCGGGAGCGGAACAAGTGATTTGTCTGTCCAAGTACAGCAATTGAGTAACAACGTCACAAGGATTCTGGAGGCGATGCAGCTCAAGTCAAAAACCACCCCGTCAAGGGAAATGCAGCTGGCCGACTGCCCAGAGGATGTTCCCTGGATGAGGAAGCTGGCCCCAGCATATAAAGGATGGAGCAGTGACCAGTATGGACCACCTGTCTGTTATATACGTAACAAAACTGGCCACTACGCAAGGAGCTGTCCTTTAAACGGGCAACCCCTGGGGCCAAGGGCCAATCCCCAGGAATAAACTCCCAAGGTCCAGCAGACTGGAGGGAGTGGTATGTAAGGGGATGGCCCATCGTTTCCATCACCCTGGATGGGATCCCGACCTCTGCACCCCTTGATACCGGCTCCCCGGTAACGACTATTCCCTATGTACTATATAAGAAATTTTGGCTTGATGACGAACTTACCCCACCTGATGACAGCTTTGCCATCTATGCCATCAACAGGTTACCTGTGACTCAAATCGGGTTCAAGGAGGTGACGATTAAGGTGGGTCGGGTAGAATTGACAAGGCAAGGCCTCATAGTGGTACAAAATGACCCTAGTGATCGGAACCCAAAGATCATTTTAGGCACGAATATCATTGAGAATTGTATGGGAGAAGTACTGTTTTTGGTTAAACAGCTGTCTGAGACTGCAGGAGCAGGGCGACAGAGAGTCCTGCAACGTGAGATCCAAGCCCTCCTGCAGCGGCAACAGGTAAATCTCTCTGGAGGTGAAATAGGATTGTCAAGGAGTATGAGCAGGTCTTTATGAAACACCCATTGGATTTTGGGCGGATAAAAGGGGTACAACATCAAATACCCACAGGCACTCACCCACCTATCAAGGAGAGGTATAGGCCCATACCACCTGCCCATTACCAATGTGCCAAGGATATGCTCCGAAGCATGAAAGAAGCAGGAGTGATCCGCGACAGTTGCAGTCCCTGGGCCGCCCCACTGGTACGTGTGAGAAAAAAAGATGGTACCATGAGGATGTGTGTAGACTACCGTCAGATTAACAAAATCACACACAAGGGTGCCTACCCCTTGCCCCGTATTGAGGAATTGTTAGCTGCCTTGAAGTCTGCTACTTACTTTTCTACCCTTGATCTCACCAGTGGGTACTGGTAGGAAGCTGTTGCCGAAGAAGACCGGGAGAAAACCGCGTTCGCTACCCCGATTGGCCTATGTGAGTTCAACAGCATGCCATTCGGGCTGTGCAATGCACCGGGGATGTTCCAGAGGCTAATGGAGTGCTGCTTGGGTCACTGCAACTTCGAAACGGTCTTGCTGTATCTGGACGATGTCATTGTATACTCAAGATGTACGAAGCCCAGCTGGAGCACCTGGCTGAGGTGTTTGACGCCCTGTCCAAATAAGGGATGAAGCTCAAGCCATCCAAGTGCCACCTGCTGAAGCCAAAGGTACAGTACTTAGGGCATGTGGTGTGGCACCGGACCCGAGAAAATCACAGCCATACATAACTGGCGAAGGCCCACCACCGTCAGAAAAGTGCGGCAGTTCCTGGGCCTGATAGGATACTACCGGAGGTTCGTCAATGGGTACAGACAGATGGCGACCCCCTACAAGACTTTCTGGTGGGTCAACCGGTGCATAGCAAGTCCTCAGGACCACTGTTCCAGTGGGGTAAGGAGCAAGAAGATTCCTTTGAGCGGATGAAGTATGGCCTGACCGGGGACGAAATTCTGGCCTATCCCGACTACGGTCTCCCGTTTATACTGTATACGAATGCCAGTAATGTGGGGCTCAGAGCTATCCTGTCACAGGTGCAGAAGGGCAAGGAGAAGGTGATAGCCTACGCTAGTCGGAAGTTGAGGCCCATGGAGAGAAACCCGGAGAATTATAGCTCCTTCAAGCTGGAGTTCCTGGCACTCGTATGGGCCGTGATGGAGAAGTTCAAACATTACCTTGCTGCTGCCAAGTTTACTGTATGCATGGACAATAATCCATTGACTCATCTGGATACGGCCAAGCTGGAAGCCTTGGAACAACGCTGGGTCACAAGGTTAGCAAATTATGATTTTGTTATAAAGTACAGGGCAAGTCGCAAGAACACCATCGCAGGCGCGCTGTCCAGGATGCCCCATCTGTTCGATGATGGGAGGGATGAAGATGACCTGGAAGAGGTTTAATTGCCTGCGTTCCATCAGCCCCCATCTGTGGAGCTGCCTCGACCATGTGCCCAACAGCAAGAAATGACCTGTGACCCATTACCTCACCATGGCTAGCAGGAAGCCCAGGACACGGACCCTGCAATCAGATTAGTGAAAGCGTTGCTGGCCAGAGCTGATGCCCGTCTTGAACCAGGTGCCCCGGAGGAGGCCAGAAAACTGTGGCAAGACTGAAATCTGCTTTATCTTCACCAAGGCAAGTTATGCAGGAGCTTGACCAACTCCAAGACCCACTAGAGGATCTGCCAGATTGTGGTACCCCGGGCGTATGTCCCAGTGGTGCTGGAAGCATTCCATGGTGGTGCCGGACACTTTGGATGGAAGAAGCTGGAGATGTTGCTGAGAAGTCGCTTCTATTGGATAGGAATGAGAGACTCCATAGAAGCCTGGTGTAGGAATTGAGGCCCTTGTGCCTTGAGAAGGCAGGATGGCACCAGTCAGCGAGCACCACTTCAGCCGATTGTCACCAAGCAGCCCCTGGAGATTGTGGCTCTGGACCATGTCAAGTTGACCCCCAGCAGAAGTGGGTATACGTATGCGCTCACGATGGTCGACCATTACTCGCGGTTCTTGGTGGTGGTGCCCGAGAAAAATTTGACTGCCAGCACTGCAGCAAAGGCTTTCCAGGCACACTTCTGTAGGCCGCATGGGTACCTCGATCGAGTCCTTAAGGATGAAGGCTCTGCATTCGAAGCTGAAATCTTTCAGGAGTTCTGCAGTCTATACGGGTGCAAGAAGATACGCACCACACCCTATCATGCGCAGACGAATGGGATGTGTGAGAAGATGAACCACCTGGTGATCAATCTGCTGAAAACCCTTCCTCTTGAGGAGCAGAACCAGTAGCCTGAAAAACTACCAGATTTGGTAGACATCTAAAACAACATTCCGGTGGGATCCACCAAGTGTACCATAGCTTACCTGATGAGAGCTCGGCCTGGAAGACTTCCAGTGGATTTGGAGATGGAGGTTGAGTTGCCTGAAACCTATGCGCCCGGAGAGGATTGGGACTCACGTCGCCAGATCCAGTACAAGCAGATTCAGAAGTGCCTCAAAGAGAGTTTGAATCAAACCTGGGAATGGCAAGAAAGGAACTTTAACAAGAAAGCAAAAGCAACCCCCTTCGCCCCCAGCGAGATTGTGTTAAAAAGAAAGAGGAAGCTGCACAAGTAAAATGATCAGTGGGAAATGGAGCTATATGTGGTACAGTCATCCAACTTTGATAACCAAAAGACCTGCCTAATCAGCATTGACGGACCACGGCTACAGTATCCCAAGACCATCTGAAGAAGTGCCCAAAACCCTTGAGAGTGGCAGATGAACCTCAAACCCAGCCTCAAGTGGTGGAAGGCAGGAAAATAATGATCCGCACTATTCTAGGTGATTTTCCGGCAGATTGGCCTATGTAGAATGGAGCAGTAATAGTCCCTGTGTTAACATTCCCACAACCCGTTGAAGAACCAGAGCAGGAAAGGCTTACTGACACTGCACCCACTCCAGCACCTAGAGTAGCGCCTAAACCCTTGCCATGCACACATAGAGTCCTACCAGCAACACCTAACACTGAGGGCGAGGAACCTGTAGAGAGTGTTGCCATGCCACCAGAGGGGGATGAGGGTCCAGAGTTAAGGAGGTTGACCAGTGCTAACTTTGGTCAACCTCCGCGGAGATACAGAAAAGAGTGCTAAACAAATATATAAGAGGTTTAATGATGCCATAGAACTGTTAGGTATCGGTGTTTTCATTTATGGTTTTTCATAGTTTATTTTCCATATAGAACGTGTTAGTAAATAAGTGCATAATCAATAAGGTTTTCAATAAACGAAGAAGTTACCTAATTTTTAACAAGATTCTTAAGTGTGTACACCCGGTACATGGACTCTGTTGAACGTATATAGTAAAAATGGACCATGGTCACAGGACTGGCGTTACTAAAACAAACTTGTGTTATTGTACATAGTTGCACCTCCTGTGCCCAACAGAGTTGTGTAACACAACACCCGGGACCTTAACCTGGTCACGGACCAACTATAGGTATGCAGCGTGTCAGGTTGTTTGGGTGGCGGGTTAACGGGATTCGGGACATTGGGACTGGACTATCGTGGGTAGAGTCTGCAACGGAGCAGGTTGAGTCTCCGCTACCACTGAAACCGGTAGCGTCCCACCGTTGAGGAGATGAACTCTTGAAAATGTTACATAACGTTTAACTGACAAGCCTCCCTGATGAGGGATGTATGTGTTAATGAAAATGTTTACTTTTCATACCTTTTTCTACAATTAAAATAAATAAATAAACCTCTGATGTCCTGTAGCTCGGGGACGAGCTACGTTTAACCAAGAGGGAATGTGACGCCCTGGCCTATCAGGTCGTCACAGGGTATTGTGCAATCTGCCCTTCTGTGCAATATCCACCTCCTCCTTGGTTACGGGCCCTGACCTTTGGTGTTGCCAAGAAAAAGCTAATCAAAATCCTAGGAACACTCTGCACCACACCCACCAGACACACCAGTTTACGGCCTGAGTGGAATATGGTCGTCCACTTGGGGGGTTGGTAAAGGGGAGGTCACGAGTGTCAGGAGTCAGTCTGAGAAAGGAAGATTGTAGTGTAGGAGGTGAAAGTGAGAGAAGGTAAGGAGCTGGGCTTCTTGGAACTACTAGGTGGCAGACGTTGGTCTGGGCCTGGTAGGAGCTGAACCCCGGTCACAGGGGATCGTGACAAGGGGCACGGACTGTCGAGGAGGACAGCCGGTGGCCTTGTGTCATTATCGGGCAGGGGCCAGGGCACGACGGGGTACGTGGACCCTAGGTTAGGGAGTAGCTTCAGGTGTCCTGATAATTCGAGGACGGAGCCTTCAAGATCCGTTCTCCACCCACTCCAAAATCAGGGTACTAGCGCAATGAGGGGGATAAGACTTTCCACACATGCGGTCCAGAAAATCCCAAGCGTAAACCCTGAGAGCAAGCTCACCCAGTTAGCCATACTGGGGAGTGGGACCTGATTAGTTTCACACTAAAGGGACCAACTAGAAGACAAGGTGCCAAGGTAAAGGCCACAGACTAACAGGAAACACCAACGGGCACGAGATCCAGGCATGCTTCATCCCAGCGGCAGCGGTGTCCAGAACTTTGGTTTACTACAGTTCAGTTGTCGGTGTCAGCGTTATTGGACTGAGTGAGTACGCAAGTGACCCTTACCTCCCCAACGGCACATCCCTGTCACTATCACAGAGTCCCGGGGCATCCCCCCTACCCGTGGAGGGGTTAAACACCTGGCTTCCCACACCATCGCCACTGGGTACTCCCAATCGCAGTGGTGGTACTCCATCTTACCACGCACCATGGGTGGCGTCACGAATTTTAGAGACCCCTTGAGCCACCATGGATCCAGATTCGAGCAGCCCAGATGCTGGCACGGGGGCGGTACATTTTATATATATATATATAGTACAGACCAAAAGTTTGGACACACCCTCTCATTCAAAGAGTTTTCTTTATTTTCGTGACTCTGAAAATTGTAGATTCACATTGAAGGCATCAAAACTATATGAATTAACATGTGGAATGAAATACTTAACAAAAAAGTGTGAAACAACTGAAAATATGTTTTATATTCTAGGTTCTTCAAAGTGGCCACCTTTTGCTTTGATTATGCTTTGCACACTCTTGGCATTCTCTTGATGAGCTACAAGAGGTAGTCACCGGAAATGGTTTTCACTTCACAGTTGTGCCCTGTCAGGTTTAATAAGTGGGATTTATAAATGGGGTTGGGACCATCAGCAGTGTTGTGCAGAAGTCTGGTGGATACACAGCTGATAGTCCTACTGAATAGACTGTTAGAATTTGTATTATGGCAAGAAAAAAACAGCTAAGTAAAGAAAAAGGAGTGGCCATCATTACTTTAAGAAATGAAGGTCAGTCGGTCCGAAAAATTGGGAAAACTTTGAAAATGTCCCCAAGTGCAGTGGCAAAAAGCATCAAACGCTACAAAGAAACTGGCTCACATGAGGACCGCCCCAGGAAAGGAAGACCAAGAGTTACCTCTGCTGCGGAGGATACGTTTATCCGAGTCATCAGCCTCAGAAATCGCAGATTAACAGCAGCTCAGTGTTATGGTTGCTGTGGCACTGGAGACTATGTTCGGATTTCTTGCTACTGCACATGTGCGAGCACTGGAGACTATGTTCGGATTTCTTGCTACTGCACATGTGCAAGAGCTGGAGACTAAGTCCTATCTTGGAGCCATTGCACATGTGCAGGTGACATCATCGCTGACACGAGGTCACATGTCTCTGACACCTTCTAAACTGATTGGCCGCTGGTCATGTGCTTGTGACACGTGGTCACATGTCTCTGACACCTTCTATGCCGATTGGTCGCTGGTCATGTGCTTGTGACGCTTTGTTCGGTGATAGGCCAGCGTGATTTCATTGCTGTCATTCTGGCAGAGGATTGACTCTGGTGTCCTCCATCTTGGATGAGGCACAGAGTCTATATAAGACCCTGACGCACGCCGCCCGGCGCTCAGTCCTCTTGGTTCATGCATGAAAGTAGATGCTCTGTGCACGTCCCTCTAGGCATCTTTCTGTCTATGCTAGGTGAGCGCTACCGGCAGGGTAGCGTTCTTATACCTTACAGCTTCGGCTGCGGTCCGTATCCTTACATCTTAGTGGAGCGGACCTAGGCAGGTGCCTGAGGCACATGGTCCGGCTGGGCCTTGTGATTCTTCTCGTAGGTGGACGTTGCCGCTAGGGTAACGTTCCTTATACTGCGTCTGGCAGTTGTTCGTATCCTCGCACACTAGGGGAGCAAACATAGATAGGAGCTTTGTGCGGCTTATGCTGCTGTCTGTTTCTTTTGCACCACTAGTGGAGCGGACCTAGGCAGGTGACATATCTAGTGGTTCGTGTCCTCGCACACTAGTGGAGCGAACGCAGGTAGGAGCTTTGTGCGGCTTACGCTGCTGTCCATCTCCTGGCACCGTTAGAGGAACGGACCTAGGTAGGTGCCATTTCACACTCACTGCTTTTGTCTCTGTGACCATTAACAAAGACAATACCACACACCCTCCAAGTAAGGGAGGAATTGCTTTAGTTTCTAATTATATTCCTCTGTGAGTTTAACAGAGGTATTGCACTCTGCACTTGTGCTATTACTATTTACAGTGGCACACTTATATACCCCTTATCCTCTGCCATAGTCTGCAGCAGAGTCTTTGCACGGTGGACCCTGACTGTCTGATATTCCTTTGGGTTTTATTATCAGACAGCCCCCCGTAACACTCAGATTAGAGACCAGGTCAATGCCACACAGAGTTCCAGCAGCAGACACATCTCTAGAACAACTGTTAAGAAGAGACTTTGTGCAGCAGGCCTTCATGGTAAAATAGCTGCTAGGAAACCACTGCTAAGGACAGGCAACAAGCAGAAGAGACTTGTTTGGGCTAAAGAACACAAGGAATGGACATTAGACCAGTGGAAATCTGTACTTTAGTCTGATGAATCCAAATTTGAGATCTTTGGATCCAACCACCGTGTCTTTGTGCGATGCAGAAAAGGTGAACGGATAGACTCTACATGCCTGGTTCCCACCGTGAAGCATGGAGGAGGAGGTGTGATGGTGTGGGGGTGCTTTGCTGGTGACACTGTTGGGGATTTATTCAAAATTGAAGGCATACTGAACCAGCATGGCTACCATAGCATCTTGCAGCGCCATGCTATTCTATCTGGTTTGTGTTTAGTTGGACCATCATTTATTTTTCAACAGGACAATGACCCCAAACACACCACCAGGCTGTGTAAGGGCTATTTGACTAAGAAGGAGAGTGTTGGGGTGCTACGCCAGATGACCTGAACCCAATCGACATGGTTTGGGTTGAGCTCGACCGCAGAGTGAAAGCAAGAGGGCCAACAAGTACTAAGCATCTCTGGGAACTCCTTCTAGACTGTTGGAAGACTGTGGTGACTACCTCTTGAAGCTCATCAAGAGAATGCCAAGATTGTGCAAAGCAGTAATCAAAGCAAAAGGTGGCTACTTTGAAGAACCTAGAATATAAGACATATTTTCAGTTGTTTCACACTTTTTTGTTAAGTATTTAATTTCACATGTGTTAATTCATAGTTTTGATGCCTTCAATGTGAATCCACATTTTTCAGTCATAAAAATAAAGAAAACTCTTTGAATGAGATGGTGCGTCCAAACCTTTGGTCTGTACTGTGTGTACAGTCATATGAAAATGTTTGGGCACCCCTATTAATGTTAACCTTTTTTCTGTATAACAATTTGGGTTTTTGTAACAGCTATTTCAGTTTCATATATCTAATAACTGATGGACTCAGTAATATTTCTGGATTGAAATGAGGTTTATTGTACTAACAGAAAATGTGCAATCCGCATTTAAACAAAATTTGACCGTGGCAAAAGTATGGGCACTCTTATCAATTTCTTGATTTGAACACCCCTAACTACTTTTTACTGACTTACTAAAGCACTAAATTGGTTTTGTAACCTCATTGAGCTTTGAACTTCATAGGCAGGTGTATCCAATCATGAGAAAAGGTATTTAAGGTGGCCACTTGCAAGTTGTTCTCCTATTTGAATCTCCTATGAAGAGTGGCATCATGGGCTCCTCAAAACAACTCTCAAATGATCTGAAAACAAAGATTATTCAACATAGTTGTTCAGGGGTAGGATATAAAAAATTGTCTCAGAGATTTAAACTGTCAGTTTCCACTGTGAGGAACATAGTAAGGAAATGGAAGAACACAGGTACAGTTCTTGTTAAGCCCAGAAGTGGCAGGCCAAGAAAAATATCAGAAAGGCAGAGAAGAAGAATGGTGAGAACAGTCAAGGACAATCCACAGACCACCTCCAAAGACCTGCAGCAGAATCTTGCTGCAGATGGTGTCAATGTGCATCGGTCAACAATACAGCGCACGTTGCACAAGGAGAACCTGTATGGGAGAGTGATGCGAAAGAAGCCATTTCTGCAAGCACACTACAAACAGAGTCGCCTGAGGTATGCAAAAGCACATTTGGACAAGCCAGTTACATTTTGGAAGAAGGTCCTGTGGACTGATGAAACAAAGATTGAGTTGTTTGGTTATACAAAAAGGCGCTATGCATGGAGGCAAAAAACCACGGCATTCCAAGAAAAGCACTTGCTACCCACAGTAAAATTTGGTGGAGGTTCCATCATGCTTTGGGGCTGTGTGGCCAATGCAAGTACCGGGAATCTTGTTAAAGTTGAGGGTAACATGGATTCAACTCAGTATCAGCAGATTCTTGACAATAATGTGCAATAATCAGTGACAAAGTTGAAGTTACGCAGGGGATGAATATTTCCGCAAGGCAATGATCCAAAACACCGCTCCAAATCTACTCAGGCATTCATGCAGAGGAACAATTACAATGTTCTGGAATGGCCATCCCAGTCCCCGGACCTGAATATCATTGAAAATCTGTGGGATGATTTGAAGCATGCTGTCCATGCTCGGCGACCATCAAACTTAACTGAACTGGAATTGTTTTGTAAACAGGAATGGTCAAATATACCTTCATCCAGGATCCAGGAACTCATTAAAAGCTACAGGAAGCGACTAGAGGCTGTTATTTTTGCAAAAGGAGGATCTACAAAATATATATAATGTCACTTTTATGTTGAGGTGCCCATACTTTTGCACCAGTCAAATTTTGTTTTAATGCGTATTGCACATTTTCTGTTAGTACAATAACCTCATTATTTCAATTATTTCAATTCAGAAATATTACTCAGTCCATCAGTTATTAGATATATGAAACTGAAATAGCTGTTGCAAAACCCCAAATTGTTATAAACAGAAAAGGTTAACATTAATAGGGGTGCCCAAACTTTTTCATATGACTGTATATGTATATATATATATATATATATATATATATATACTGTGTATATATATGATATATGCACTATGCGTTAGCAGTTAGCACACCGTAATTAATGAATACATGAACTGCACTGTTATAAATGCTAAAATTGTAAGGTACTGGTTTAGCATTTTTGGATGAAGGAGAGCCAAAGCCACCAACCATGTCAAGTTATATATATACAACCAATGTGGTGTACTTAATTATATGTACCAAATGTCCAACTGGGGGTCTGTATGTAGGGGAGACAGGACAACAGCTCAGGACAAGGATGGATTCTCACCGCCACACAATTAGAGAAAAAAAGGATAGATCTACCTGTGGCCAAACATTTTTGTAACCCAGACCACAGCATCATGGACATGAAATTGCTGGTATTGAAAAGGAATTTCAAGTCCCAGAGAGATAGGAGACTATGGGAGTACAAACTTATGATGACCTTTGACACATTCAGAGTAGGAATGAATGTGTCACACGGATTTATGTCTTTTTACGTCAATTTAGAAATGTGCTCTTCAGAGCATCTGGGGGCATCACAGCCCAGACCAGACCCCAATCAGAGGACAATAAAACTTTCACACTGCTTATCTATGAACCACAACAATATTTATGGCCACAACAGTTTTCCCCCTTGCCATAGTGATCGTTCTTGTTTCACATAACTTGTTTTTTTGTTTTTGTTTTGGGTTTTTTTCACTGCACTATTCTGTGTCCTGTTGTGTATAAGTATGTGACTCTTCAGATTTTGTGTTATACCATGCCTGATGAAGAGACCTGAGTAGTCTGGAAAGCTTGCTATTATTACCATCTTTTCAGTTAGCCATTAAAAGGTATCAACCACTGAGGACTTCAGTTCTTTTAAACAAACTTTTTTTTATCTCTACTGGCTAACACGGTACAAAGATATATTTTACTTGTATCAAAATGGAGGATACCAGAATGTACCGCATCTTTATGGAACTAAAGACACTTCTGAAGAAACGCGCACAACTGGACAGCGATATTTTTCATATCCAAATGCAAAAAGGAGAATCACGCATGCTTGCCAGCGCACGCTGAGGCCGAGAGAATAGAGGAACAGATCTGAACGTAACATCACCTGGGTGATCAGCCCAGCGGTCAGATCACAATCCCTCTTACTCAGAACGGCCATATACATGGAATCAAATCCAGCCTGGAACTCATACATAATACAATTACAACTCATGAGCACAGTCAGTAGAAAATACAATATGGGAGAATACAATATATTATATAAATATGCCCCCATTAGGCCACTGGGATTCCAGAATAGCAAAATACCAATAACATGTACATACATCCAGAAGGATATCCCAGATGGTCCAATTATATAAGGGAAAATACATAGTTATTATACCATGCAATAATCAAGATACATGATTATACACAGTAACTCCCAGAAATTACATGCAAACCTAGAGACATATTCATATATAGCCACTACGCTGCGCTACTGCATGCCTCATAGAGGCGCATGCATTGGATTGGTCATTCATTTGGATAAATACCCCACATTTTTGCCCATGTAACCACGCCCCCTGACGAAGGCAACCTTTGAGTTGCTGAAACGGCCGTCGGGTGGGTTGCGGCTCCCTCCTTCTCCCTCTGTATCCAGAGATTGACCTGCAGGCAATTATATAGGTAATCATCCAATGCTATGTATGCATCTATTTTGCCTTGTGTGACGATGTGGCTCTGATGTGTATCTATAGTTCGCCACATTATTGTCTCTTTAATGACACCTAGTGGACTTTTATGATACACACACGTGGATGTTGGTTTACCTCTCATGGATACATGGTATCATTATAAGAGGGATCTGTGACCTGTTTGGGGCTTTTTTTCAAGTTCCTGCACCTAATCTGTTCCACCTTTTTCATGTGCACCTTATTAATAAAATAAATTTTGTAATTTCATAAATCATGGGCGTATGATCGTTTTTTCTTCTTTTCTGGTTTGTCTAATATTTTAACGATGCAGATGATTCGGAATCCACCCAGACTGAAGGAAGACGGATCTTGACAAACAAGAAAAGATCAGATTTGACACCTCCACCAGGACGCAAACCTCATTTGGATACGTATATAGACACTTTCAGACATTTGGTAAAATCCACTATCCTAGACACACACAGGAAGCAACGATCCAACATCAGTGCCCAGGAGAGAAGGGCCATAAAATCTTTGAAAACTAACAAAGAAATCATTATTAAACCTGCAGTCAAGGGGGGTGCAATAGTCATGATTAGAGTTGAGCGGGATGCCAATAATCCGGGGCCGGCGGGTCATTAACGGAATTAAAAATAACTCCGATCTGCTCCGGAATACGGTGCCCATATAAGTCAATGGGGACCGGAATCCGGAGGTTAAAAACGTTTGAGGAGGGGCTAGGGGGCTAGGAGCGAGCGCGGGATACTCACCGAGGCGCTGTCATGGCGGCACACTCCTTCCAGGTCACGCTGTTACCTTCCGGAGGCGACAATTCAATATTCATTGTTTTCCCCACCCACCGGCTCATGTTGGTTGCAGCTAGACATGCCCCCACCTTGAGTGGCAGCGTGTCAGCTAACTGCAACCAATCACAGTCGCCAGGACGGCCGGTGGGTGGGGAAAGCAGCACAGTCTGTCAGTCAGTTCACGGTGGTAAAAATAAACACTCGGCAGCACAGGTATAGCGCACGGCTGCAGCCCCAGCTGTCGCGCTGTATCTGTGCTGTGTATACAGTGACCAGAGTCACACGTGCGAGGCTGCCGAGTGCTGCCATGGCAGACCCGCGTGCACCCCTCGCATGTGTGATTCCGGTGAAACTAAAAAAAAAACGCCGTGCGGTTCTCCCTATTTTCATCCCCAGCCAAGATAACGCCGGCCGGGGGCTGGTATATCCTCAGCCCGCAGCAGTCCGGTAGAGCCGTATCTGTTAGATGCGACCATACCGGTGTGCGCTACTGGCTCTTCCCGCTGGGGTGATGCGGTGCCAGTCGGGGTAATAGCAGAATTAGCAGCGGCGCATGGCTGCAGCTAAACCCTAGGTTTGTGTGATCGTACAGGCATCTATCAGATACCTGCATCACACAAACCTGTAAGTGACAGTAAATAAACACAGACTCAGAGAACAATCCTTTATTTGGAATAAAATACAAAACACCACCTGCTTCTCCTCTTTATTAACCCCAAACACCCTGCAGCTCTGACGTAATCCACAGGAGAAGTCCCACGCCGCTTCAGCACTGCTACATCTGAATATCACAGAGAGCGGCACGACCGACCGCTCTCTGTGAGCTCCAGAGAATGAATGAGCTGTGCATTGAGCGGTGACATCACTCAGGTCATTTGCGGTCACAGCTGGAAGTCCCCACGGTCCTTCATCTGTGATCGCAGGTTACCTGACCTCAAGTGGAGGTCACTAAGTTCACAGACCGAAAATGAAAAAACCGTGATGGTCTGGCTCACTGCTTAGGTGGTGCTCAGGAGAACTTTACAGTAGATAATCAAAAAACTCCGGCACTCATTTGTGGTGAAAAATATTGGTTCTTTATTACATGTCCATTAATTAACACAACGTTTCGGCTAATGCCTTCTTCATAGACTGGAAATTTCAATAAAAATAAAATATAATGTCAGTACCATAAACATGTATATATTCTCATACATCTATATCTCGGTAATCCCATATAACATCAATTGTGGAAAAAGGTTTATTTTACCTAATGAATGAACACGCTATTTTTAAGGAAGAACCTCAATTGTAGTGAAGTACAGTATATCTAAAGGAAACACAAGAAAGCAACCAATTGTAACAATGGAAAATTGAGATCAGAATCAAAGTCTGAAAAATAAACAATGGTATATCACATACCTAATGGGAGCTCACAGTATTATATGGCTCCATATATAGGAACATTCAATATTGGGTAGTACAAACAGAGGTTTATCTATGGGACAAATAATAAAGTTTCAAAGATTGGAAACTACATCTTATATAAACAATTCAATCATTATATAGATTTACCTCAATGAGAGGAAAAAGAGGAAGGGCTGCTATATCCCAGTGGGGCAAAGTGAGAAAGCGCTATGTATAAGGAGAAAGAAAAAGAAACTGTTAGGGCATCTCACTAAAGTGAGAAACAGGAACCACAAGATAAAGTACAAGGTTGAAGTCCCATAGACACATACCAAAAAGTGAAGACAGACGCAGTGCATTACCTGTGCAGCCGGTGGTCAGCGGTGAATGAGGAACCATGTAACCGCGAGTGAAGTTTTTATGTGAGAAGGGGGCGGGTCGTGATAATCATTTCCTTTATTATGGAACGCACGGTGAATCGCACGCCACGCGTGCGCAGAAGAATCCGGAAGTGCGCGCATGCGCAGACGTGGTAATGATTCCTTTATGTTGGAACGCAGGGTGAGACGCACGCCACGCGTGCGCAGAAGAATCAGGAAATGCGCGCATGCGCAGAAGCAATTTTATGGTTTACAAGCGTTCAGACACCTTGAGACTCCAAACAAAACGCAATTAAGTGCGTGTCTGTAAGAAAACAAGAGAAATGGCAAGATGTAAAGACTGGTATATACTAATATAAAATATGAAATTATGTGCTCATACAATATGCATAACGTATGCATATATCAAGGGTATAAGCAAGTGGGCCCATGCACTACACGGAGATTTCACTCCAAAGATAACCACCAGTATTTATTGTCATGCATGAGTCCACTTGCATACATACCCCAAATCCTCCAAAAATAACACCTAGAAAAACCATAAGTAATTAGGAACATTAGGCAGGACGGACCTCATATCTCATAATCAATAATTCTCATATTCCCTGTTAAGACCATGAGGGGAAAGGGTATTGAGCATATGGATCCAAAAGGATTCTCTTTCTTTTAATTTTTTAACCCTATCCCCCCCGCGCCTCAACATGGGAACGTGCTCCAAAACTTGATACCTTAACTGTGAAATAGAATGTCCACACTGAATAAAATGAAATGGGATAGGCAACATAGTCAACTTGCACCTGATAGTGGACTTATGTTTTCCGATGCGGTCTCGGATATGCTGGGTAGTCTCACCAACATACCCGAGACCGCACGGACATTTAATCAAGTATACAACAAATGAAGTGTCACAAGTATAAAATTCTTTAATGTGAAAAACTTTGCCAGTGCGGGGGTGTGTGAATTGGCTGCCTTTTATGATATTAGAGCAGTGGGGACAGTGAAGACAAGGAAAATTCCCCTGTTTGGGAGTAGCTAGAAATGTCTGACGGGATTTGAGGGTCGTAGATCCTATATCAGCCCGAACCAGTAAATCGCGAAGATTGGAGGAGCGTTTATAGCTAAACAAAGGTAAGGAAGACAACTCTGGTATCTGAGGGTATGATCTTGACAAAACCTGCCAATGTTTTAATATAATTTTCTTAATAGTAGAATGAAAAGGGTGAAATGTATTCACAAAGGAAATAAATGGACCATTTCTTTTAGACTTACGAGTAGTTTGTAAACTCTGTTGTAAGGCAGAGTTAACAACCGGTAAAGGATAACCACGTTGTAGAAATTTATGAGTCATCTCATCATGTCTAATCTGACGTTGAGCCTGTGATGTAACTATCCTAGATACTCTTTTATATTGAGAAACAGGTAAAGAGTTTTTAAGATGGCGTGGATGGCTGCTCGTGTAATAGAGCAGACTATTACGGTCAGTAGATTTTGTATACAAATCAGATGTAACAATGCCTCTGGAATCAATATGTATAAGAGTATCTAGGAAGTTAATAGTGGAAGGATCAGTATGCTGAGTGAAAGATAACCCTTGTACTCGTGTGTTAAGATACTCAAAGAAGTCATTGAACTGTATCAGAGAGCCAGTAAAGATAATAAAAATGTCATCTATGTATCGTTTATACATAAGAATATGATCCCGGAATGAAGGATGGGTATGAACATACATGGACTCAAAATGCGTCATATAGATATTTGCATACGGTGGCGCAACATTTGAGCCCATGGCTGTACCTTTTCTCTGGAGATAGAATTGATCACGGAACAGGAAATAATTTTTAGTAAGCACAATATTCAATAGGTCTGCACAAAATCCCTTCTGTATCGGAGAAAAATCGCTATAGTGATCAAGAAACCAAGTAACGGCTTCCATGCCTAATTCATGATCAATAGATGTATATAAAGAGTTCACATCAAGAGTAACAAGGAAAGAATTAGGAGGAAGAGGCCCCAAAGAGCGTAATTGATGTAGGAAGTCACCTGTATCAGGAAGGTATGAAGGAGTCTTAGTCACTAAAGGTGACAAAATGTGATCAAGAGTTATAGCCAAAGGAGATAACAGGGAATCAATAGACGCCACAATGGGACGTCCAGGTGGATGCCACAAATTTTTATGCACCTTAGGTAAGGTGTAAAGAACAGGAACAACTGGACTAATCTTATTAAGATAGGTAGCTAGTTTGGCGTCTATAACGCCTAAGGACGAGTAATGATGGATCTTTTCCAAAATAATTTGTTTGATGTCAGTAGTGGGATCACGGGGAATAGGCGAATATGTGGACGTATCCGCCAATTGTGACATAATTTCAGAAATATAATAATTTTTATCCATTACCACTAGGGCTCCGCCCTTATCGGCCGGTTTAATTATGATGGAAGTATTGTTCCGAAGAGACTTTAAAGCCTGGGTTTCACCTGGAGTGAGATTGTTTTTAATTTGTAAGTCACCATTCTTAACAGTATTAATGAAGTTGTCAATATCCGATTTGACAAGAGAGACAAAAGTCTCTGCAGGGTGGTAAGTCTTAGGTGGCATAAAACTGCTGGGCATGGTAAGATTGAGATCCCTAAAGGAATTTTTTTTGATTTCACTAGTATCCGAAAGTGCAATATCACGATCAGGGGAAAGTTGACCAAAGTGTACCTTAAGTCTTACCGACCTATAAAATTTGTTTAGTTCCTGTTCCAATTTAAATGTATCAAAGTGAGGAGTAGGACAAAAGGTTAGACCTTTTTGTAAAACCTGTGATTCGAGGGGGGACAAGGTATAGGAGGAAATATTGAAAATGAGGTCCGTCCTACCTGGGATCTCGTTGTTATGCGTTCCCCCGGATGTGGCTCTCCTCGGCCCCCTCCTCGTCTTCTTTGGTTGTAGGTGCGACGTGGTCCTAAAAAAGAACTGCCATGGGACTCAGTTTCACTACCAGAACTGGCGGAAGATGAAAATTCAGATCTGACTGGAAATCGTCTACGTGAAAATGTTTCGCCACAGCGCCATCTGTATACTTGTCCACGTTTATAATCTTCCTCATCTCTTGCAAATTTGTTACGTTTACGTTCCTGTAAGGACTTCTTATATTCCAAAATGGTGGATTCCATTTTAGTTTTCATATTATTTAATTCAGTTGAAGAAAAAATATTCGAAAGTTGTCCCTCAATTGTAGATATCTGTCGAGAAATGGTATCAAGCTCCTTATGTAAAAAATCGATAGTTAGAGTCATAAGGTCATATGAACATTTGTTCAAAATCTGTTCAAATGTGGTACAAAAATCGGAATTGTCAGAAAATAGCGTGGGACGTAATGAAACGCGCAAACCGCGTGGTATCCGTTTTACCTTGTAATATTCTGCCAATGTAATAAGGTGGAGTTCAAGGGCTGTCTGCCGCTTCAGCTCTCGTTCATATTCTTTCGTTCTGGATTCTTCACTAGGTGTAAATAAAAATTGACCCGTAGAGGTCACTCTCGAGTGAATAGTGGAAGTTTGTTCTTCATTGTAAGAAAATACATTAGAGGCCATTGGTGAAAAACGATTGGTAACAAACTTCCACTATTCACTCGAGAGTGACCTCTACGGGTCAATTTTTATTTACACCTAGTGAAGAATCCAGAACGAAAAAATATGAACGAGAGCTGAAGCGGCAGACAGCCCTTGAACTACACCTTATTACATTGGCAGAATATTACAAGGTAAAACGGATACCACGCGGTTTGCGCGTTTCATTACGTCCCACGCTATTTTCTGACAATTCCGATTTTTGTACCACATTTGAACAGATTTTGAACAAATGTTCATATGACCTTATGACTCTAACTATCGATTTTTTACATAAGGAGCTTGATACCATTTCTCGACAGATATCTACAATTGAGGGACAACTTTCGAATATTTTTTCTTCAACTGAATTAAATAATATGAAAACTAAAATGGAATCCACCATTTTGGAATATAAGAAGTCCTTACAGGAACGTAAACGTAACAAATTTGCAAGAGATGAGGAAGATTATAAACGTGGACAAGTATACAGATGGCGCTGTGGCGAAACATTTTCACGTAGACGATTTCCAGTCAGATCTGAATTTTCATCTTCCGCCAGTTCTGGTAGTGAAACTAAGTCCCATGGCAGTTCTTTTTTAGGACCACGTCGCACCTACAACCAAAGAAGACGAGGAGGGGGCCGAGGAGAGCCACATCCGGGGGAACGCATAACAACGAGATCCCAGGTAGGACGGACCTCATTTTCAATATTTCCTCCTATACCTTGTCCCCCCTCGAATCACAGGTTTTACAAAAAGGTCTAACCTTTTGTCCTACTCCTCACTTTGATACATTTAAATTGGAACAGGAACTAAACAAATTTTATAGGTCGGTAAGACTTAAGGTACACTTTGGTCAACTTTCCCCTGATCGTGATATTGCACTTTCGGATACTAGTGAAATCAAAAAAAATTCCTTTAGGGATCTCAATCTTACCATGCCCAGCAGTTTTATGCCACCTAAGACTTACCACCCTGCAGAGACTTTTGTCTCTCTTGTCAAATCGGATATTGACAACTTCATTAATACTGTTAAGAATGGTGACTTACAAATTAAAAACAATCTCACTCCAGGTGAAACCCAGGCTTTAAAGTCTCTTCGGAACAATACTTCCATCATAATTAAACCGGCCGATAAGGGCGGAGCCCTAGTGGTAATGGATAAAAATTATTATATTTCTGAAATTATGTCACAATTGGCGGATACGTCCACATATTCGCCTATTCCCCTTGATCCCACTACTGACATCAAACAAATTATTTTGGAAAAGATCCATCATTACTTGTCCTTAGGCGTTATAGACGCCAAACTAGCTACCTATCTTAATAAGATTAGTCCAGTTGTTCCTGTTCTTTACACCTTACCTAAGGTGCATAAAAATTTGTGGCATCCACCTGGACGTCCCATTGTGGCGTCTATTGATTCCCTGTTATCTCCTTTGGCTATAACTCTTGATCACATTTTGTCACCTTTAGTGACTAAGACTCCTTCATACCTTCGTGATACAGGTGACTTCCTACATCAATTACGCTCTTTGGGGCCTCTTCCTCCTAATTCTTTCCTTGTTACTCTTGATGTGAACTCTTTATATACATCTATTGATCATGAATTAGGCATGGAAGCCGTTACTTGGTTTCTTGATCACTATAGCGATTTTTCTCCGATACAGAAGGGATTTTGTGCAGACCTATTGAATATTGTGCTTACTAAAAATTATTTCCTGTTCCGTGATGAATTCTATCTCCAGAGAAAAGGTACAGCCATGGGCTCAAATGTTGCGCCACCGTATGCAAATATCTATATGACGCATTTTGAGTCCATGTATGTTCATACCCATCCTTCATTCCGGGATCATATTCTTATGTATAAACGATACATAGATGACATTTTTATTATCTTTACTGGCTCTCTGATACAGTTCAATGACTTCTTTGAGTATCTTAACACACGAGTACAAGGGTTATCTTTCACTCAGCATACTGATCCTTCCACTATTAACTTCCTAGATACTCTTATACATATTGATTCCAGAGGCATTGTTACATCTGATTTGTATACAAAACCTACTGACCGTAATAGTCTGCTCTATTACACGAGCAGCCATCCACGCCATCTTAAAAACTCTTTACCTGTTTCTCAATATAAAAGAGTATCTAGGATAGTTACATCACAGGCTCAACGTCAGATTAGACATGATGAGATGACTCATAAATTTCTACAACGTGGTTATCCTTTACCGGTTGTTAACTCTGCCTTACAACAGAGTTTACAAACTACTCGTAAGTCTAAAAGAAATGGTCCATTTATTTCCTTTGTGAATACATTTCACCCTTTTCATTCTACTATTAAGAAAATTATATTAAAACATTGGCAGGTTTTGTCAAGATCATACCCTCAGATACCAGAGTTTTCTTCCTTACCTTTGTTTAGCTATAAACGCTCCTCCAATCTTCGCGATTTACTGGTTTGGGCTGATATAGGATCTATGACCCTCAAATCCTGTCAGACATTTCTAGCTACTCCCAAACAGGGGAATTTTCCTTGTCTTCACTGTCCCCACTGCTCTAATATCATAAAAGGCAGCCAATTCACACACCCCCGCACTGGCAAAGTTTTTCACATTAAAGAATTTTATACTTGTGACACTTCATTTGTTGTATACTTGATTAAATGTCCGTGCGGTCTCGGGTATGTTGGTGAGACTACCCAGCATATCCGAGACCGCATCGGAAAACATAAGTCCACTATCAGGTGCAAGTTGACTATGTTGCCTATCCCATTACATTTTATTCAGTGTGGACATTCTATTTCACAGTTAAGGTATCAAGTTTTGGAGCACGTTCCCATGTTGAGGCGCGGGGGGGATAGGGTTAAAAAATTAAAAGACAGAGAATCCTTTTGGATCCATATGCTCAATACCCTTTCCCCTCATGGTCTTAACAGGGAATATGAGAATTATTGATTATGAGATATGAGGTCCGTCCTGCCTGATGTTCCTAATTACTTATGGTTTTTCTAGGTGTTATTTTTGGAGGATTTGGGGTATGTATGCAAGTGGACTCATGCATGACAATAAATACTGGTGAACAAGAAAGCTGTGGACAAACAAGCGCCAATAGGGTCTTACCCGACAAAATGTAGGGAAGGGAGGGGGGAGTAATACTACTCACCAGATGTGGTTGTGAAAGTCACAACCACTATATCAGCATGAATAATCGATCCACGGCTGCAGCCACCCAATGGCAGATAACAGAAGACAATAGAAGTAGGTGTTTGATGCCGCGCCAAAAGATCACTAGTTCAGATAATTCAGACCAATGTCACTTTATTTTCATCCAGGTCTACGCGTTTCAGGAGCACCTGCTCCCTTCCTCAGGACCGTCAGTGTACAAATAACATCAAATCCCTGATGATTTGATGTTATTTGTACACTGACGGTCCTGAGGAAGGGAGCAGGTGCTCCTGAAACGCGTAGACCTGGATGAAAATAAAGTGACATTGGTCTGAATTATCTGAACTAGTGATCTTTTGGCGCGGCATCAAACACCTACTTCTATTGTCTACTGTAATAAATACTGGTGGTTATCTTTGGAGTGAAATCTCCGTGTAGTGCATGGGCCCACTTGCTTATACCCTTGATATATGCATACGTTATGCATATTGTATGAGCACATAATTTCATATTTTATATTAGTATATACCAGTCTTTACATCTTGCCATTTCTCTTGTTTTCTTACAGACACGCACTTAATTGCGTCTTGTTTGGAGTCTCAAGGTGTCTGAACGCTTGTAAACCATAAAATTGCTTCTGCGCATGCGCGCATTTCCTGATTCTTCTGCGCACGCGTGGCGTGCGTCTCACCCTGCGTTCCAACATAAAGGAATCATTACCACGTCTGCGCATGCGCGCACTTCCGGATTCTTCTGCGCACGCGTGGCGTGCGATTCACCGTGCGTTCCATAATAAAGGAAATGATTATCACGACCCGCCCCCTTCTCACATAAAAACTTCACTCGCGGTTACATGGTTCCTCATTCACCGCTGACCACCGGCTGCACAGGTAATGCACTGCGTCTGTCTTCACTTTTTGGTATGTGTCTATGGGACTTCAACCTTGTACTTTATCTTGTGGTTCCTGTTTCTCACTTTAGTGAGATGCCCTAACAGTTTCTTTTTCTTTCTCCTTATACATAGCGCTTTCTCACTTTGCCCCACTGGGATATAGCAGCCCTTCCTCTTTTTCCTCTCATTGAGGTAAATCTATATAATGATTGAATTGTTTATATAAGATGTAGTTTCCAATCTTTGAAACTTTATTATTTGTCCCATAGATAAACCTCTGTTTGTACTACCCAATATTGAATGTTCCTATATATGGAGCCATATAATACTGTGAGCTCCCATTAGGTATGTGATATACCATTGTTTATTTTTCAGACTTTGATTCTGATCTCAATTTTCCATTGTTACAATTGGTTGCTTTCTTGTGTTTCCTTTAGATATACTGTACTTCACTACAATTGAGGTTCTTCCTTAAAAATAGCGTGTTCATTCATTAGGTAAAATAAACCTTTTTCCACAATTGATGTTATATGGGATTACCGAGATATAGATGTATGAGAATATATACATGTTTATGGTACTGACATTATATTTTATTTTTATTGAAATTTCCAGTCTATGAAGAAGGCATTAGCCGAAACGTTGTGTTAATTAATGGACATGTAATAAAGAACCAATATTTTTCACCACAAATGAGTGCCGGAGTTTTTTGATTATCTAAGTTCACAGACCTGCATCTCCTAGCAGAAAAATCACAATTTTTTTTGCCAAGAGATGCAGATTTTGTGCTGAAATTTTTATACCAAATTCCTGCATCCAATCTATACCTCCTGGCAAAAAAACGCGGTGTTTTGACGCAATTTTTTTCTGCGGTTTTTGCCGCGGTTATTTTTCTGCGATTTTTGCCACGTTTTTTTGCCAGGAGGTGCACATTTGGTGCTGAAATCGTCTGCGCCAACTTTCAGCACCAAATTTCTACCTGTGGCAGAATGTTTTTTTTATTTTTTTATAATTGGGGGCCAAATGATGCAAATTTGATGCTGAGATTTTTACACCATATTCCTGCATCCAATCTAGACCTCCTGGCAAAAAACCTCGGTGTTTTGGCACAATTTTTTGCCGCGGTTATTTTCCCACGATTTTTGCCTCGTTTTTTTGCCAGGAGGTGTAGATTGGGTGCCGGAATATGGTGTAAAATTGTAATAATCACACAATTTACATACCTTGGTCCAAAAATTAAAAAGAAACAAACATTTAGACGCTGTTTTTGTGCGGTCTTGTGCCAGGAGGTGCAAATTTGGTGCAGGATTTTGGTGTATTACTTCACCAACAAATTTGCATCTCCTGGCAGAAAACGGTAATGAAATGGTTTTCATACTGCTGGTTTTTGGCTGTTTTTTGCCAGGAGATGCAGATGTGGGATAAAATTTCACACCCATGCACGCTCCTGTCAGAAGTGTGCAGCTGTGCCGGTGATGCGCTGTCAGACTCGTGCGGGTCTGACATCACCCGGCACAGCCTGCCACTGTCTGTACCTAGAAACACATGCACGCTCCTGTCAGAAGTGTGTGCGAGTGATGCGCTGTCAGACTCGTGCGGGTCTGACATGACATCATACCGCACAGCCTGCTGCTGTCTGAACATGAGCGTGCATTTACCTAGAAACACATAGACACTCCTGTCAGATGTGTGTGCGGCTGTGCTGCGATGTCAGACTCGTGGGAGTCCCTCGCTGTGACTGCTGCCTAAGATAAACCGCATGCGTTTTGTTTTTTTAATTTAAATAAATAATTTAAAAAAAAACGACGTGCGTTCACCCCCAATTTTCATTCCCAGCCATGATAACGCCGGCCGGGGGCTGGTATATCCTCAGCCCGCAGCCGTCCGGTATAGCCGCATCTGTTAGATGTGACCATTCCGGGACGATATCGGCTCATCTTGATTGCCCTGGTGCAGTGGCAATCAAGGTAATAGCAGGGGTTAATAACAGCGCATGGCTGCTATTAAACCCCAGGTTTGTGTTCGCACGGGCATCTGTGAGATACCCGCATCACAAACCTGTAAATGACAGTAAATAAACAAGACACAGAGAAATCCTTTATTTAGAATAAAATACAAACGCAGCCTCCTCCTTCACCACTTTATTATCCCAACACCCTGCAGCTCCGGCGTAATCCACACGAGATCCAGCAAAGACACATCCAGCTCTGATACATATCACAGCGAGCAGCCATAGAGCACGGCTGCTCTCTCTGAGTGTAGCGTAGTACTGACCGTGATAAGCGATGACTGCATGGCAGACACTGTCACAGGCTGGGGGGCGCGTCAGCCTGCAACCATTCACAGCTGAGAGGACAGCCGGTGGGCGGGGAAAACACAGAAAGCTGTGTGACAGCACAGGAAGGGAAAGCGCGACCCGGAAGCAGTGTGCCGCCATGACAGAGCCTCGGTAAGTATGAAACGCTCATTTATTTATTGTTTTTTTTTTTTCATTTTTTATTAATTGCCAGTTCCAGATCATGCAGCCGGAATCCCGCACCCGGATCAGGCCCAGGAATAGTGCTGAAACCGCGTGGATCCGGACATTTACAGCTCAGCACTAGTCATGATGAACAAATCAGACTACATGAAGGAAGCACACTGACAACTGATGGACACACGCTACTATAAAAAATTGGAGTCTGACCCTACACAGGACTATTACAAGGAACTTAACAAGTTGGCCTCTTGTCTACCTAACATATTCATAAGAACTGATGAACTGATACCGGTGAGTCCAAGAATAGGCACATTCTACTTGCTTCCAAAAATTGACAAATCTTGAAACCCAGGAGGACCCATCATTTCATGTGTGGGCACCCTCACTGAACAAGTCTCTGAATGGGTAGAGGGTATCCTTAAACCCTTGGTAAGGGATACAACCAGCTACATCCAGGACACTACTGACTTATTGAAAAAACTATCAGCAATAGGTCCTCTTCCAGAGGGAACCATACTTGCCACCATGGATGTGGAATCCTTGTACTCAAATATTGCTATGCACCCCAATTTGGGATGTATTCCATCTGTCTGGATTTTGGCGGTTGGTGACTGTTCACATTAAGTCATCAGGCTTTGTCCACAGGCTATTTACTTCATGCAGCATTTGCTTGGACCTGTCCCGCCCACAGCCATGACTCAGTCATGGGTACGGGATTGAAATAGACCAGGTGAGTGCTGCTAAGAGCAGTTCTACTATTCATATGTGAGGCCGTATGGCACATTTTATAAAAATATTTTAGTGTAGGACTGCTTCAAATGAGATTTGCCGCGAAGCAGCTCAAGAAATTGCAATTGTTTGCCAAAAATCTCAAAAATGTTTTTATAATAAGTACAGTTTGGAATGTTTAGTGCTGTAGTGCACATTTGGTGCTGGCTTTTTTGTTTTTTCTTTATAAAAAATTGGAGTCTGACCCTACACAGGACTATTACAAGGAACTTAACAAGTTGGCCTCTTGTCTACCTAACATATTCATAAGAACTGATGAACTGATACCGGTGAGTCCAAGAATAGGCACATTCTACTTGCTTCCAAAAATTGACAAATCTTGAAACCCAGGAGGACCCATCATTTCATGTGTGGGCACCCTCACTGAACAAGTCTCTGAATGGGTTGAGGGTATCCTTAAACCCTTGGTAAGGGATACAACCAGCTACATCCAGGACACTACTGACTTATTGAAAAAACTATCAGCAATAGGTCCTCTTCCAGAGGGAACCATCCTTGCCACCATGGATGTGAAATCCTTGTACTCAAATATTCCACACCAGGATGGATTAAATGCTTGCAAAGGTTTCCTGGAAAATACAGGAATTGATGCCGATTCTGTGGTGAAACTTACAAAATTCATCCTCACCCATAATTACTTTGCATTTGACAATAACATATATCTACAGGAGACTGGGACTGCAATGGGAAGCAAAATGGCACCACAATATGCAAATCTTTTCATGGCCAAGCTTGAGAGTGACTTTTTATCCTTTTGTCCTATCAGGCCTCTGGCCTACTACCGTTACATTGATGATATTTTAATCATCTGGACAGAGTCTGAGGAGCAGCTGAAGACCTTCCATGAACACTTTAATCAGTTTCATCCCACCATCAACCTAACACTCAACTACTCCTGCACTGAAATCATAGTATCATAGTATCATAGTTTTTAAGGTTGAAGGGAGACTCTAAGTCCATCTAGTTCAACCCGTAGCCTAACATGTTGATCCAGAGGAAGGCAAAAAAAACCCCAATGTGGCAAACAAGTTCCAATGGGGAAAAAATTTCCTTCCTGACTCCACATCCGGCAATCAGACTAGTTCCCTGGATCAATACCCTGTCATAAAATCTAATATACATAACTGGTAATATTAAATTTTTCAAGAAAGGCGTCCAGGCTCTGCTTAAATGTTAGTAGTGAATCACTCATTACAACATCATGCGGCAGAGAGTTCCATAGTCTCACTGCTCGTACAGTAAAGAATCCTCGTCTGTGATTATGATTAAATCTTCTTTCCTCAAGACGTAGCGGATGCCCCCGTGTTCCAGTCACAGGCCTAGGTGTAAAAAGATCTTTGGAAAGGTCTCTGTACTGTCCCCTCATATATTTATACATTGTGATTAGATCCCCCCTAAGCCTTCGTTTTTCCAAACTAAATAACCCCAAGTTTAATAACCTGTCTTGGTATTGCAGCCCCCCTATTCCTCTAATAATCTTGGTGGCTCTTCTCTGCACCCTCTCCAGTTCAGCTATGTCCTTCTTATATATCGGTGACCAGAATTGTACACAGTATTCTAAGTGCGGTCGCACTAGTGACTTGTACAGAGGTAGAACTATATTTTTTTCATGAACACTTATACCTCTTTTAATACATCCCATTATTTTACTAGCCCTGGCAGCAGTTGCCTGACACTGTCCACTAAAGTGAAGTTTACCATCCACCCATACACCCAAGTCTTTTTCTGTGTCTGTTTTACCCAGTGTTCTACAATTAAGTACATAATCATAAATGTTATTTCCTCTACCCAAGTGCATGACCTTACATTTATCTACATTAAACTTCAATTGCCACTTCTCAGCCCAATCCTCCAATTTACATAAATCTCCCTGTAATATAAAATTATCCTCCTCTGTATTGATTACCCTGCAGAGTTTAGTATCATCTGCAAATATTGAAATTCTACTCCGCATGCCCCCAACAAGGTCATTTATAAATATGTTGAAAAGAAGCGGGCCCAATACTGACCCCTGTGGTACCCCACTATGAACTGAGACCCAGTCCGAGTACGTACCATTAATAACCACCCTTTGTTTCCTATCACTTAGCCAGTTTTTAACCCAGTTACACATATTTTCCCCTATCCCCATTATTCTCATTTTATGTACCAACCTTTTGTGTGGCACCGTATCAAAAGCTTTTGAAAAGTCCATATACACAACATCCACTGCATTTCCCTGGTCCAGGCTTGAACTTACCTCTTCATAGAAGCTGATCAAATTAGTTTGACAGGATCGATCCCTCATAAACCCATGTTGATACTCTGTCATAAGGTTATTTTTCTTGAGATACTCCAGTATAGCATCTCTCAAGAAACCCTCAAGGATTTTACCAACCGTAGAGGTTAAACTTACCGGCCTATAATTTCCCGGCTCAAATCAACTTTTTGGACACCATCATTATACTACAGAACAATGAAATAGAGACATCCCTGTACAGGAAGCCAATTGACTGTCCAACATACCTGAAATGGGACAGTTTTCATCCAAAACACATAAAAAACTCTATAGTGTACAGTCAGGCCATCAGGTACAATCGGATATGTTCCAACACTACAGATAGAGACAATCACCTTGAGGGCCTCAGAAAGACCTTTCTGAATCAAGGCTACCACCCAAGAACAATTGAAAACCAGATTACAAGAGCCATCAGAATATCAAGAAACCATCTCCTACATTATAAAACTAAAGAAGAAAACAACCGGGTCCCTCTTGCAATCACCTACAATCCACATCTGGAGGTGTTAAGAGCAGCTGCACGGAAACTACAACCATTACTGCAAAAAGATGCCCGATTAAAATCTGTTTTTCCAGACCCCCACTTCTGTGTTTTAGACAGCCCCCGAATCTAAGAAGCATCATTGTCAGAAGCTCCCTATCCTCTCCAACAACAACAGGAACATTTCCCTGCAACCAGAAAAAATGTAAGACCTGTCCATTTATATTGACAACGGACAAGATAAAGATTCTCAGATCACATCAGGACTACAAGATCCCAGGTACCTTCAGCTGCTCCACAACCAATGTGGTGTACTTAATTATATGTACCAAATGTCCGACTGGGGGTCTGTATGTAGGGGAGACAGGAAAACAGCTCAGGAGAAGGATGAATTCTCACCGCCACACAATTAGCGAAAAAAGGATGGATCTACCTGTGGCCAAACATTTTTGTAACCCGGACCACAGCATCATGGACATGAAATTGCTGGTATTGATAGGGAATTTCAAGTCCCAGAGAGATAGGAGAGTCTGGGAATACAAACTTATGATGACCTTTGACACATTCAGAGCAGGAATGAATGTGTCCCACGGATTTATGTCTTTTTACATCAATTAAGAAATGTGCTCTTCAGAGCATCTGGGGGCATCACAGCCCGGACCAGACCCCAATCAGAGGACAATAAAACTTTCACACTGCTTATTGTACCACCCCGCGGGCTCGGCTGCGACCGCCGAGCCGGTTGGATCCGTGCTCGTACTGCGGGTGGTGGCTCGAGTCTCTTGCGGACCCAGGGGTCATGTCGCTCTGCAAGGGAGTTGGCGCTACACGCGGGGATTTGGGTGTTTGGTTTAGAATGATAGTTTGTGTCGCCACCCATGGGTTGTGGTGATTGTAGACACCACCGCTGTGGTGAAGGTATGGGGGCTCCCGGGAGCGGTGTAATGATGCAGCTAGGTGTTGACTCCTCCGTGGGTAGGGGATGTTGGTCCCGAGGCCCGGTAGGCAAGGGCCGATGGTGCAGGGCGAAGTGTTGCGGTGCAGCGCAGTGCGGTGCCTGATGGCACTGGTGTACTCACTCTGACACAAGACACTGGAGTCGTTGGTATACCAAAAAGGAGTGGTGAACGGGGCCCGCAGCCGGCTGCAGCTTCTCCCAGAGTAGGTTGCTGGTTTTTCGCCTTTCTCCTGCACCTCTGTGTGTAAAGTGTTTGACTCCTATGCCTAGACACCGGTAGTCCGCTCTTCGACTTGTATATGCCAGAGGAGCCCGTTTGCCCGCAGACGCTGGCCCTTTGGGTCTCTATGCCTTTGCGGTGGCTTCACCCTATATGGTTGGGCTGTTGCCTTCTAAAGGGACTTGTGTGGGATAGGTCCTTAAGTCCAGTCCGCAATCAGTTGATTCGACTCGGCCCTGCAGGTTCAGGGCTTTGTACTGGGTCTGAGTACCCTGCCTGGTGCTCCAGTATCCAGTTGGCTCCCCGGTTTGGTTCCGGCGGGCCACTACCTTGTCCCGGTCCCTTACGGTTCTGCCGGTCGTATTCCCAGTCTCCTGCAGGCAGCCACCACCATCTGCCTCCTTGCCAATGGTGACTGGGCTCCAACTCAGCCACCAGGTAGTCTCTTCTCAGGGCACAGACACAGAGCTGCCCGTGACCTTGACTGCTCTACCACCTCCACACGACTTCACTCCTCTCGACTCTGATCTTGACTCTCGACTACTGTCTTTCCCGCCTCCAGGCCTGTGAACTCCTCAGTGGGCGGAGACAACTGCCTGGCTGCGCCTCCCCTGGTGTGGACATCAAACCTGGATGGTGGTGACAAGGGTTTCTAGGTTGGCTAATGTTACCTAACTGGGAGGGGGGTGTGGTGTTGTGTGTGACTACCTGGGACGACCCGACTAGTCCGGGGCGTCACATTATCTATGAACCACAACAATATTTATGGCCACAACAGTTTGCCCCCTTGCCATAGTGATTGTTCTTGCTTCACATAACTTGTTTTTTTTTTTGTTTGTTTTTTTGTTTTTTTTTACTGCACTATTCTATGTCCTGTTGTGTATAAATATGTGATTTCAGATTTTGTGTTATACCATGCCTGATGAAGAGACCTGAGTAGTCTCGAAAGCTTGCTACTATTACCATCTTTTCAGTTAGCCATTAAAAGGTATCAACCACTGAGGACTTCAGTTCTTTTAAACAAATTTTTTTATCTCTACTGGCTAACACGGTACAAAGATATATTTTACCTGTATCAAAATGGAGGATACCAGAATGTACCGCATCTTTATGGAACTAAAGACACTTCTGAAAAAACATGCACAACTGAACAGCGACATATTTTTCATATCCAAATGCAAAAAGGAGAATCTGATCCCCAAAGGACTCTGGATTACAAACCCAATTCTACATACCTACAATACCCATTATGCACAAAACCTTTGTCACAGGACTTCTGAGAGACTAAAGGCCCTGTCACACACAGAGATAAATCTGCGGCAGATCTGTGGTTGCAGTGAAATTGTGGACAATCAGTGCCAGGTTTGTGGCTGTGTACAAATGGAACAATATAGCCATGATTTCACTGCAACCACAGATCTGTCAAAGATTTATCTGTGTCTGACGGGGCCTTAAGGAACCTCCTTTTGCATGTCTTCTACAGCATCAAGAGTAAAATCCAGAGGAAATTTGAAACACAAAGGAAGACACTTCCAGAAAGCACAGAACAAAAAGTACAACAATACTACTACAGACTACGAACCCTTCTGATCCACAACAAGGAAAAGAAGCTACATAGACTGCGCCTCAATTCTGCACTTAATACAAACAGGTTGAAAACCAAGCCAAAACCTGACAACTTGGACAGCCACTCCATTCAAGACACAAAAGCATCTAACTGTGTCATCAATCTCTCGGATTATAAACCCAACAAAGTGAAACTTGCTGTGCTTTCTAGGGGACTCTCATTTTGTCCTACTAAAGCTCTAGACAAAACTAAACTTTGCAGCGACAAGAAAGCCATGGAACCCATAGGGTGGAGGGGCGACATGACTAGAGGGAAGGGAAGGAGTGATGGGGTTAATGGAAACAGGAATGGTTTGTTTATAAGGCAGAATAAAAGGGATTGGTGGGTAGGAGGAGTTCCCTGGAGGAAGAGGTGGGACAGTTGAGGGGTGTAAGTAAAGGACTTTGACTTACCCCCTCTCTCTTGACTTCCGGATATGGAACGATCCGGACGTGCGACAGGATGGCTGCTACCCGGGACCAGCGGATTCATCATGGCAGTGCACGGGCCCCTGGCAGCGCGGTCCCACGCCTTGGCTGCTGGGGGTTAACCCGTTGGCACTTTCCCCTCGCTCCCCTGTCAGCTGCGGGCGGCGTGCCCCCTCCCTCATATCTCAGGTACTTACCGTGTGCGGGGGGAGCGAGGAGGAGATGTGAGAGCCCCTTCGGGGACCCTCCGCGGTAGGACGTGGGCAGGGCAGTACTCAGCTGCTGCTCCGGCCGCGGGAGGAATCTCCGTCCGGGCCGCGGCAGCCGGGAGGGGGGCGTGGCTTGTCTGCGGCCTACTTCCGGTCCGAGCCGCGGCCTGGATTGCTGGATGCGGCGGCTCCCGGACGGGGAGAGCGCCCGGCGGTGACAGAGGCCAGCTTTACCCCTCGCGGACGGTGGGGGGGGGCCGCGGAGCTGCAGCCAGTGGTGGGTTCGGCACCAGGGCAGGCGGGCCTGGGGCGACGGGTGCCCAGGAGGCGTCGGTGAGTGGGGGTGACGGCAGGGGCCCTGCAGTTTCTGCTCGGTCACCCAGATCAGGTTGCAGCTCCCGGCCGCGGCGGTCTCCCCCAGGAGGGTGAGGGCCCAGGGGACAGAGGCTTTCATGGGGCCCAGGAGGGCTGGATGCGGCGGCTTCTGGCCAGGAGAGCGCCCGGCGAGGACGGAGGCCAGCGTTACCCACCCCCCCCGCGGGTGGAGGGGCTGCCGGGGGGCTGCAGCCAGCAAGGGGTCCGGCACCAGGGCAGGCGAGCCTGGTGCGACGGATGCCGGAAGGCGTCGGTACGTGGGGGTGACGGCGGGGGCCCTGCGGTCCCCGCCTGGTCACCCAGAGCAGGCGTGCAGCTCCCGGCAGCGGCGGTCTCCCCCAGGGGGGCGAGGGCCCGGCGGACGGATGCCTTCTGGGCCCAGGTGGGCAGGAGGCTGGCGGCTCTGGATGGGAGTCTGCTGGCAGCGGGTCGGGCCACAGGTACCCCCTGTCCTTGCAGGCAGCAGGGGGGGGTCGGGCCAGAAGATGAGGCCCGCGGTGGCAGCCCGTGGGACGGGACGGTTTCCGGGGTTGTCGCCGCGGGACAGAAGATGGAGCATGGAGGATGGTGCCCACGCGGCGTACCAGGAGGACGGCCGTGGTGGTGGCAGCGCTTCGGCGGCGTCTGCGTTACATGAGCCAGAGGCGGTCAGCTCCAGCGAGGAGGAGGAGGAAGCAGCGACGGAAGAATCAGACGTCCGGATGGCGTGACTTTTATTCCAGGATACGCCAGGTCGCGGTCGGGTGAGACGGCCGTGGATTCGGCAGGGTTGGGGCGCAGTTGGTGGGGGGGCGGCTGCGGACACGGCAGCGCCGAGTGGGTTTGTGTTTTGACCAGGTATGGGGTTTACTGCAGTGGTGTATACGGTTGTGGAGAGTGCGCATGCACCGCCGGCGGCATGGACGGGATCGGTGGTTAGTAGGCGCAGGTGCGGCAGGCAGAGTGAGGGCGCCTGAGGCAGCAGGGGAGCATTTTCGGGCAGAGGCGGCAAGGGCTGTGACAGAGTGAGTGGTGAGGAGCGAAGAGGGGGTTGAGGTGGTGCGTTTGGCTGACAGTGGCCAAGTGTGAGAGTTATGGGTGCTTCAAAGGCCCGCTGGGGGGGGCTCACTTGCTGGAGGATGTGAGGGATAAGATTGGAATGGGGGAACGTGTAGCAATAGTTTCGCTGCTCCCCCTGGAACAGTTTCACCTGGATTAGGTTAAGCCAAGTGATTCCAGGAAGGATAAGTAGAGGGAGGGGAGCGCCGGTGGAGGCTCACCCCTCGTACATTTGCAACGTGGCTGCGGGCATTTGCGTTTTTGGCAAGGGTATCGGGGGAAGGAATTGGGTAATTGGTTCGGCATGGTCGGTTATATGGATCCATTTGGGGTGGCTTGTTTAGGTCATATGGCGGTTTAGTCTGGCTTCAGTACGCCGTGTAATTTCAGCAAGGGAAGGTGTTGCGTGCCAGTATGCGGTAGGATCATACGGGCACATCCTTATGGCTGCAGTGGATGGCGGCTCCTAGTCAGCCCCCCCCCCCCCTTTTTGGGGGTAGTTGGCTGTTCGGGGCGTGGAACCCCGGCGACACGGTCGATGAGGGTTTTTTGGGGGGAATAGAATGACGGGTGGTGCAGATTTGGCGTGGACGGTTCTCTTAAGCATAAGTGTTGGGTTGTGGTAAGGAACATAGTAATTCTGCGTCTTTCTATTTATATTGGTGGATCTTTGCCTCCTTATTGGAAGTTTGCGCTGGGCTAGGGGACACCTGGTGGTTGTCAGTGGAAAGAGGGGTCAGGAAGTGGCTTTGGGCAGGATGGGTGGGCCATTCGGGGCCCTCCTTGTCATGATTGGGTTTCTCTGTTGGTGGGTAGTGCCGGAAATGAGCTGTATATAGATGTATATATTTCGGCTTGTTCAAAACGTATCTTATCTGGAGGAGTCATCGGTGTATGCCTGCTTGGCTCCAGAATTGTCGGCGGTTTATTATGTGTCGTTGGACAGAGGGTGGGATTTGGTAACGGCGGTGAGCCGTGGAGCATTGATGGCAAAGGTGGATTTGGAGGCGGCATTTAGGTTGTTAATGGTCCACCCTGCTAGCTAGCAGTTCTGGTGCTGCGGTGGGGAGGGGAGTTATTATTATGCTGATCGGTGGGGGCTAATGGGTTTTGTCCCATTTTATGTTCCGTTGGAGGCGGTTATTTCTTTGTGGAGTGGTTTGTGCGTGGTGTGTCCCAGCTTACACCTCTTATTCATTATAGGTTGATTCTCTTTACATCGGGTTGGCGGGTTGATGATTCGTTGAGGTTGATTGTTTCATTGCAGATGGTGGTGGATACTCTTTTGGGCCTGTTGGCGCAGGCGAAGACTGAGGGTCCAACGCCAGTGATACGGTTTGTGGGGGATAAAGTTTGATGTTATGGTCAGAGAGGTAGGATTCGTGGGTAATGGTGTGGTCCTATGGGCTGCGATAGAGGCAGTTAGGTCAGCTAAGACGGTGCGGTTTCAGGCAGTGCAGTCTTTGCAGGGGCGGTCGAACCATGGGTGCAGAGTTACGCCGCTGGGGGGCGTGTCTGCTGGACGGCTGGCGATGGCTGCGCCAAGGGTGCAGCCACCGGATCATTTGTGTGTGGTCACGAGGGAGATCAATGACGATCTGATGGTGTAGGAGGTTTTTTCTTACGGCGATTTAGTGGCCGCGGATTGTGGCTGGGTAAGGTGGTGCCTGATGGAACGTAGCTGCGGTACTCGGATGCAGCGGGTCCAGTTGGTTTTCTGGTTGGGCATTGTGGGGTAGCGCTTCCAATCGGTGGTAGTGGTCGGTTTGTGGAGGTTGGCAGTTTTTTCCAAGAGGAAGGTGTGCTGTCATTCGGACTATCAGTTGGTGGAAAATTCGATTAATAGTTGGTTTGCTAATCCTGGGGCCAAGGGTGGCGTACTTGCGACAGTTGGTTTCTCAATTGTATGCGTTTAAAAAAAAAAAAAATGGTATGCGTGGCGCAACCAGTCCTGGGGTTCGCCAAGGGAATAGCAGCTGCTTTGTTTCCTTCCAGTTCTGCAGGTCTCGGGAGTTGAGGCCGGGTAGCAGACGAGGTGGGCACAGTGTGTCCGGAGGGCTTGTGGAGTCTGGTGTGTCTGTGCTGGGGAGCGGCTCGGTGCCCAGTGACTGAGGTTATTTGGGGCTGATATCCAGAAGTGTGGGTGGCGCGGATAACGTTGTTTGGGACAATGTGTGAGGAAGGCCCGGTGGAGTATTTGGTGGGGGCGTTGGCAGTGGTGAGTAACGGTTTTCAGGCTGCTAGGCCGGCGTCAGCAGTGGAGCAGAGGGTGGCGGCTGTGGCTGTCTTGTTGAGGATTAGATGTGGAGAGATGTTTTCGCAGGATCTTAGTGCGCGGCAGGCCTTGAAGCGTTTGGTCGTAAGGGTGTGAGGGAGCGGGATACAAGGGTCCGGCTCCGTTGTTTTGTGGCAGCGTTTGGTGAGTGGTTTGTGGTGGCTATGTTCATCTGAGCACGAGCGGGTTTTGTTTCCCTTGTCCAAAACGGTTTGTGTTAGCCTTTTGGGGGGCTTTGAGATTGTGGGGTTGGTCAGCCCATCTACGGTTAAGAGCGGAGGTTGGATGTTGGAGGATGTGTCCGAGGTGGTGCAGTGGGTTGAGCGCCGGCATTGTCGCTCACCGAATCAGATTAGGCGGGTGGTGAAGGTTGGTGTTGTTATACGCGGTCCTGGGTGCGGAATTTATGTTGTGAGGACGCCCAGGATCATTATTGTGTCGCGTTTGTTAAGGTACCATTTTGTGGCAGCGCTGCAGACTTGATTGCAGGTGGCGGGGGTGGGCGCCCGGAATACTACGGGTCGTCTTCCTTCTGGATTGGGCTTCCACGGAGGCCCCTCGGTGGGCTCAGAAAAGGGGTGGTGAGAAGTATTGGGAGGTGGGAGTCCTCTTGTTTCGGTGTTACGTTGGCCTCAGTTGTTATCGGGTTAAGGCCAATGGGGGCGTTTGAGTCTTTTGGGAGTGGAATGGGTTGGCGTAACAGGTTGGTGTTATCTGTGGGTTTATAACCTCTGGGTTTTGTGGTGAGGGTGTGCCTCATTTGGATATTTGGGCATTTGTTGGTACTCGGGGCCTCGACGGTCTGAGGCTCGCCCGAATATTGCCAGTTGGGTCTGGACGGGTCGATGGTACTGGTCCAGTGAGTGGGAGGCAGCGATTTGGTATCTCGAGAAGTTATTTATGAATGTTTTAACAAAAAAAAAAAAAAGAAATTGTTGGTTTGTTCCATTGTGGAAGACATACCCGGGCTTAATCGTGGGGTAGTTTTGATAGTGTGACCGGTTTGGAATGGCGTGTGGCTCGTGCGGTAGGCAGTATCAATCGAGCCTTTATTGGGGGGCGGCGCCTAAAGTTGGTGGTGCTGAACTGGTGGTTTTGGAGATGCGATGGGGGTGCATCTTAACGTTCTTGGTGCTGTTTTGTGGACGCTGGGATTGCGTGGAGGTGTGGTACAAGCTTTTGGTGTGTGGCGGGTCCAGGCCATGTAAGGAGTCACGTGCCCTGTCCTGTGGCGGGGGGTAGGTCTGGTCCAGAGGCGGTTGAAGGCAATGGTAACTGGACAGAGAGACACCATCTTGGTATGGTGGCTCCAGGTTCCGGGATGTTGCAGGCACGGGGTTCTGCAAAGTTGGAGGGTTAATCCGTAGGTGATTAATACCTCATCTCTGGGTCGGTGTGTTGCGGCCAGGGATACTGGGGTGAGAAGTGGTTCCTGGACTGGGCCTACTCAGGGTTGTATATTTACTGTATTGGTTACTGTGTTACCTATTGTTATTTGTTGGGGTCGCCCGTTGGACAGCGCCCCCTTGTGTTAGTATGTAAATAATAGGTAATAAAGGCTGCTGTGGCCAATTTTAAACCAAGTCACATGCAGTTCGTGTATTATTTACAGATGGTATTGGTGGGTAACACACATACAGCACGACTGGAGAATCCTTCCTCAATGGTCATGGAAGATTACTTCAGGAGACTACGCCTGAGGGAATATTTTAACGATGCAGATGATTCGGAATCCACCCAGACTGAAGGAAGACGGATCTTGACAAACAAGAAAAGATCAAATTGGACACCTGCACCTGGACGCAACCCTCATTTGGATAACTATATAGACACTTTCAGACATTTGGTAAAATTCACTATCCTAGACACACACAGGAGGCAACCATCCAACATCAGTGCCCAGGAGAGAAGGGCCATAAAATCTTTGAAAACTAACAAAGAAATCATCATTAAACCTGCAGACAAGGGGGGTGCAATAGTCATGATGAACAAATCAGACTACATGAAGGAAGCACACAGACAACTGATGGACACACGCTCCTATAAAAAATTGGAGTCTGACCCTACACAGGACTATTACAAGGAACTTAACAAGTTGGTCTCTTCTCTGCCTGACATATCCATAAGAACTGATGAACTGATACCGGTGAGTCCAAGAATAGGCACATTCTACATGCTTCCCAAAATTCACAAATCTGGAAACCCAGGAAGACCCATCATTTCATGTCTGGGTACCCTCACTGAACAAGTCTCTGGATGGGTAGAGGGTATCCTTAAACCCTTGGTAAGGGATACAACCAGCTACATCCAGGACACTACTGACCTATTGAAAAAAATATCAGCAATAGGTCCTCTACCAGAGGAAACCATCCTTGCCACCATGGATGTGGAATCCTTGTACTCAAATATTCCATACCAGGATGGATTAAATGCTTGCAAAGGTTTCCTGGAAAATACAAGAATTGATGCCGATTCTGTGGTGAAACTTACAAAATTCATCCTCACCCATAATTACTTTGCGTTTGACAATAACATATACAGTTAGGTCCATAAATATTTGGACAGTGACACAGGTTTTGTTATTTTAGCTGTTTACAAAAACATGTTCAGAAATACAATTATATATATAATATGGGCTGAAAGTGCACACTCCCAGCTGCAATATGAGAGTTTTCACATCCAAATCGGAGAAAGGGTTTAGGAATCATAGCTCTGTAATGCATAGCGTCCTCTTTTTCAAGGGACCAAAAGTAATTGGACAAGGGACTCTAAGGGCTGCAATTAACTCTGAAGGCGTCTCCCTCGTTAACCTGTAATCAATGAAGTAGTTAAAAGGTCTGGGGTTGATTACAGGTGTGTGGTTTTGCATTTGGAAGCTGTTGCTGTGACCAGACAACATGCGGTCTAAGGAACTCTCAATTGAGGTGAAGCAGGACATCCTGATGCTGAAAAAAAAGAAAAAATCCATCAGAGAGATAGCAGACATGCTTGGAGTAGCAAAATCAACAGTCGGGTACATTCTGAGAAAAAAGGAATTGACTGGTGAGCTTGGGAACTCAAAAAGGCCTGGGCATCCACGGATGACAACAGTGGTGGATGATCGCCGCATACTTTCTTTGGTGAAGAAGAACCCATTCACAACATCAACTGAAGTCCAGAACACTCTCAGTGAAGTAGGTGTATCTGTCTCTAAGTCAACAGTAAAGAGAAGACTCCATGAAAGTAAATACAAAGGGTTCACATCTAGATGCAAACCATTCATCAATTCCAAAAATAGACAGGCCAGAGTTAAATTTGCTGAAAAACACCTCATGAAGCCAGCTCAGTTCTGGAAAAGTATTCTATGGACAGATGAGACAAAGATCAACCTGTACCAGAATGATGGGAAGAAAAAAGTTTGGAGAAGAAAGGGAACGGCACATGATCCAAGGCACACCACATCCTCTGTAAAACATGGTGGAGGCCACGTGATGGCATGGGCATGCATGGCTTTCAATGGCACTGGGTCACTTGTGTTTATTGATGACATAACAGCAGAGTAGCCGGATGAATTCTGAAGTGTACCGGGATATACTTTCAGCCCAGATTCAGCCAAATGCCGCAAAGTTGATCGGACGGCACTTCATAGTACAGATGGGCAATGACCCCAAGCATACAGCCAAAGCTACCCAGGAGTTCATGAGTGTAAAAAAGTGGAACATTCTGCAATGGCCAAGTCAATCACCAGATCTTAACCTAATTGAGCATGCATTTCACTTGCTCAAATCCAGACTTAAGACGGAAAGACCCACAAACAAGAAAGACCTGAAGGCTGCGGCTGTAAAGGCCTGGCAAAGCATTAAGAAGGAGGAAACCCAGCGTTTGGTGATGTCCATGGGTTCCAGACTTAAGGCAGTGATTGCCTCCAAAGGATTCGCAACAAAATATTGAAAATAAAAATATTTTGTTTGGGTTTGGTTTATTTGTCCAATTACTTTTGACCTCCTAAAATGTGGAGTGTTTGTAAAGAAATGTGTACAATTCCTACAATTTCTATCAGATATTTTTGTTCAAACCTTCAAATTAAACGTTACAATCTGCACTTGAATTCTGTTGTAGAGGTTTCATTTCAAATCCAATGTGGTGGCATGCAGAGCCCAACTCGCGAAAATTGTGTCACTGTCCAAATATTTCTGGACCTAACTGTATCTACAGGAGACTGGGACTGCAATGGGAAGCAAAATGGCACCACGATATGCAAATCTTTTCATGGCCAAGCTTGAGAGGGACTTTTTATCCTCTTGTCCTATCAGGCCTCTGGCCAACTACCGTTACATTGATGATATTTTAATCATCTGGACAGAGTCTGAGGAGCAGCTGAAGACCTTCCATGAACACTTTCATTAGTTTCATCCCACCATCAACCTAAAGCGGGCTTTACACGCTACGACATCGCTCATGTGAACTCGTTGGGGTCACGGAATTTGTGACACACATCCGCTCGCTTTAGCAATGCCGTTGCGCGTGACACCTATGAGCGATTTTGCATCGTCGCAAAAGCGTGCAAAATCGCTCATCGGTGACATGGGGGTCCATTCTCAAATATCGTCACTGCAGCAGTAACGAAGTTGTTCCTCATTCCTCCGGCAGCACACATCGCTCCGTGTGACACCGCAGTAACGAGGAACCTCACCTTATTTGCGTCCCGGCCACAATGCGTAAGGAAGGAGGTGGGCGGGATGTTACGTCCCGCTCATCTCCGCCTCTTTTTTCTATTGGGTGGCAGTTCAGTGACGCTGCTGTGACGTCGCTGTGACTCTGAACGAACCGCCCCCTTAGAAAGGAGGTGGTTTGCCAGTCACAGCGATGTCGCAGGGAAGGTAAGTCTGTGTGGGGTCCGGGTCCGGGCGATGTTGTGCAATACGGGCAGCGATTTGCCTGTGTCGCACAACCGATGGGGGCGGGTACGCACACTGGCGATATCGGTACCGATATCGTAGTGTGTAAAGTGGCCTTAATACTCAACTACTCCTGCACTGAAATTAACTTTTTGGACACCATCATTACACTACAGAACAATGAAATAGAGACATCCCTGTACAGGAAGCCAATTGACCGTCCAACATACCTGAAATGGGACAGTTTTCATCCAAAACACATAAAAAACTCTATAGTGTACAGTCAGGCCATCAGGTACAATCGGATATGTTCCAACACTACAGATAGAGACAATCACCTTGAGGGCCTCAGAAAGACCTTTCTGAATCAAGGCTACAACCCAAGAACAATTGAAAACCAGATTACAAGAGCCAGAATATCAAGAAACCATCTCCTACATTATAAAACTAAAGAAGAAAACAACCGGGTCCCTCTTGTAATCACCTACAATCCACATCTGGAGGTGTTAAGAGCAGCTGCATGGAAACTACAACCATTACTGCAAAAAGATGCCCGGTTAAAATCTATTTTTCCAGACCCCCCACTTCTGTGTTTTAGACAGCCCCCGAATCTAAGAGGCATCATTGTCAGAAGCTCCCTATCCTCTCCAACAACAACAGGAACATTTCCCTGCAACCAGAAAAAATGTAAGACCTGTCCATTTATATTGACAACGGACAAGATAAAGATTCTCAGATCACATCAGGACTACAAGATCCCAGGTACCTTCAGCTGCACCACTACCTATGTGGTGTTCTTAATTAGATGTACCAAATGTCCGACTGGGGGTCTGTATGTAGGGGAGATTTTTGTAAACCAGACCACAGCATCATAGCCATGAAATTGCTGGTATTGAAAGGGAATTTCAAGTCCCAGAGAGACAGGAGAGTCTGGGAATACAAACTTACAAACCTTTGACACATTCAGAGCAGGAATGAATGTGTCACATGAATTTATGTCTTTTTACATCAATTAAGAAATGTGCTCTTCAGAGCATCTGGGGGCATCACAGCTCGGACCAGACCCCAATCAGAGGACAATAAAACTTTCACACTGCTTATCTATGAACCACAACAAAATTTATGGCCACAACAGTTTGCCCCCTTGCCATAGTGATCGTTCTTGTTTCACATAACTTGTTTATTTGGTTTTTTGTTTTTTTTCACTGCACTATTCTATGTCCTGTTGTGTATAAATATGTGACTCTTCAGATTTTGTGTTATACCATGCCTGATGAAGAGACCTGAGTAGTCTCGAAAGCTTGCTATTATTACCATCTTTTCAGTTAGCCATTAAAAGGTATCAACTACTGAGGACTCTCAGTTCTTTTAAACAAACTTTTTTTAAGTTATATCTAAATATGGATAGTCCATATCACTTATTCCCTACCTCTCTATGGGCTCTATTTTTGTGGAATACATTGTGGGGTAGGGGTGGTTCCCTCCAGGTCTTCAACACCCTTAACTACACATCTTTCCCAAACAAGGTTTTAATTTTTATCTGTTTGGTTTTCTTTCACTTCTCAATTAAAATGAGGCCTGGTTTGTCACATAGAAAGGTAGGACATGAGTCAGGCCTGTACAACATGTGGCCCACCAGATGGTTTGTTGTGGCTGACAGAGAACTGGGAGATGCTATCTCCCTTCTTCCTATATCCAAATGTATCCAAGTCCATCAGACACAAATACATTTGAACACTTGAGCGCCAAGACTGGACCAGAGGAGCACTTGTCAGCCCCTGCCTCGACATGCAATGTTGTCATGAGGTCATCATGCTGCTGACCTCATGACACTGCTGCTTTCCCCACAGTGCCACAAAGACAATGGAGATGGTGAGCTCCATGGTGGAGCTGAAGATTTAATGCCCTGTTATGTTAGATGGGAGAGATTGTTGCTATTATCACTGGGGCACATTATGCGGCACTTGGGGGTGGAAATTGTGAAAATAGGCAAAGTATAGTGAGTGTCAGTGGGGTAGTGGGCACTTTATGCAGAGAGGCAGTGGGTGTGGGGGATATTATGGCTAGGCATAGTTTGGGGGTATTTTTTGGAGGGGAGCAGTTTGGGAGATATTTTAGAGAGGCACACATTTTGTGGATATTTTGGAGACGGGTAGTGTGGGGGTATATTGCAGAGGGGATCAGTGAGTGGGGATATTATAGAGAATAGCCAGCGTGATGTGATAATATGGAATGTGCCCTAAAAACTAATTTCTTTAGACTAGCCTATCACCTCACTGCTCTGATCTAATCTAGTCCCTTTCTGCCCTTCCCAAAACTTTACGTCAAATTCTTGTCCCCTGTACCTGTATAAATTCTGGCCAATGACGGGTTCATGCAGCTGCTTTTGAACCCCCTATTAAATCGATGGCTGGACCAGATATAACAAGCTTTTCTCCCCCCAATTCACCTTTTGTGCCTCCCCTATTTCCTCATAGACTGTAAGCTTACGAGCAGGGCCCTCACTCCTCCTAGTATCTTAATGTTGTTATTTTGTATTGTCTCATATTGTCTGTACATGTCCCCTCTGAATTGTAAAGCGCTGTGGAATATGTTGGCGCTATAGAAATAAAAATTATTATTATATGGAGAAGGGCAGTATAGGTTATGCAGAAAGCACAGTGAGGGGCAATTATTTATTCAAGAGCACAGCATGTCAGATATTTTCATTAATATGGCAATATAACTATATCTTTTTACAGGCCCCATGTTGGTAACTGCTGCTGAAATGGAGAAGAGTCTGGAGAGATAAGCTCTCAGTGGGAAATCTCAACATAGCATCTGTACTACATGGAGACCAAAGGGATGAGAATGACTCCAGTTAGAGAAGCTGTCACCTATATGATTCTAGGGTGTTATGTTTATTTGTGATACTGTGTATTTGTGTGTCTCATTAGTGCTGTGCTTAATGTGTGGTCTGTAGTATAATGATGGCTGGTAACAACAATTACCAGTTTCACATTACCATTGTTATGAACATACTAGGAGTTGTAGGTTCATGTGATACAATTGTATATGGACTGATATGACATTATAATTGATATCTGTACTAAGCTTGGTGCTGTGTCAATCTATAGCTGGGGGTTCTGGAGATGTATTCATGTACTGATAGTGGTTTTGCTGCTGCAATCATTTACTGATGTTGGTTCTGGCACTGCATTCATGTATCGATGATAGTTATGGCACTTCATTCTTGTACTGACAGTGGCTCTGGCGCTGCTTTCATGTACTGACATTGGTTCTGGTACTGTATTTTTGTAGTGATGGTAGTTCTGATGCTTCTTTCAAGTACTAGCGGTTGTTCTGTAGCTGCATTCATGTACTGATGGTGGTTTTAGCTTCATATTCATGTGCTGACAGCGATTCCAGTCTTGTACACCTGTAGCAATTCATATCATGTTTACTGCTTACTGTATGTTAAAACTGAAAAATCCTGAAAACTTAAAAGTTTTGAGATTACTCCAAAATCTCAGTATAATTTAGCTTGTGTATACTTTGATTTTGTAGAGCAGAAACTCTCCAAATCCTTCTCAAATACTCCAAGCCTAATTCTGGTGATGTATTAATATACTGATAGTGGTAATGGTGATATGTTCATAGTTACATAGTTACATAGATTGAAAAAAAGACCTAGTTCTATCTAGTTCAACCTTCCTCCACCAATTATACATTTTGTCATTAAGTCATTTATAACCAACATAGTTGTGTGTACTGAGGACATCATCCAGCCCTTTTTTAAAAGCTGTTATAGTATCTGCCATTACTACCTCTTGTGGTAGGGCATTCCACAGTCTGGCTGCTCTAACTGTAAAGAACTCTTTCTTATTTAGCTTCCGGAATTGCTTTTCTTCAACTCATAGTGAATGCCCTCTGGTCTTTAGTATTGTCTTTATAAGGAATAAGTCATGTGCAAGTTCTTTATATTGACCACACATGTATTAAATGAGGTCTCCTCTGAGACATCTTTTTTTCAAGCTAAACAAATCTAACTTTATCAACCCCTCATCATATGGGAGGCCTTCCATTCCTTGTAGTAGTCTAGTTGCCCACCTTTGGACTGACTCTAACTTTTGAATGTCCTTTTTAACCCCTTAAGGATGAAGCCAGTTTTGTACTTAATGCCCAGGCCATTTTTTGTAATTTTGACCAGTGTCACTTTATAAGGTTATAACTCTGGAACGCTTCAATGGATCCCAGTGATTCTGAGACTGTTTTTTCGTGACATATTGGGCTTCATGTTAGAGGTAAATTTAGAACGATTTTTTTTATTTTATTTGTGAAAAAATCTGAAATTTGACAATAAAATTTAAAATTTTGCAATTTTTAAACTTTTAATTTTTATGCCAATAAACCAGAGAGTTATGTCACACAAAATAGTTAATAAATAACATTTCCAACTTATCTACTTTACATCAGCGCAAATTTTGAAACAACATTTTTTGGGGTTAGGAAGTTAGAAGGGTTCAAAGTTCATCAGCAATTTCCCATTTTTTCAACAAAATTTACAAAACCATTTTTTTGGGGACCACATCACATATGAAGTGACTTTGAGAGTCCTGGGTGACATAAAATACCCAACAGTGACACCATTCTAAAATCTGCACCCCTCAAGGTACTCAAAGTCACATGAAAGAAGTTTATTAACCCTTCAGGTGCTTCACAGGAACTAAAGTAATGTCGAATGAAAAAAAATAAAAATTAACATTTTACCTAAAAATGTTGCTTTGGCACTAATTTTCTTACTTTTTCAAGAGGTAACACCAAAAAGTGGACCTCGCACTTTGTTACCCACTTTCGTATGAGCGCGCTGATACCCCATGTGTGGTCAGAAACTGTTGTTTGGGCAAATGGGAGGGCTTGGAACGAAAGGAGCAATATTTGAATTTTGGAAAGGAAATTTGGTTGAAACAGATTGCGGGCACCATGTTGCATTTACAGATCCCCTAAGGTACCTAAACAGCGGAAACCCCCCTCAATTGACCACATTTTGGAAACTAGACCCCTTATGGCTTCTATCTAGGGGTATAGTGAGCATTTTGGACCCACAGGTACTTCACAGATGTTGATAATGTTACGTTGTCATATTGAAAATTGTCATTTTCTTTCTCAAAAATGTTGCTTTAGCATCAATTTTCTCACTTTTTCAAGAGGTAATTCCAAAAATTTGACCCAAACATTTGTTACCCACTTTTTTATGAGTGCGGTGATACCTCTCATGTGTTCTGAAATCTTTGTTTGGACAAATGGGAGGGTTTGGAACGAAAGGAGCAATATTTGAATTTTGGAAAGGAAATTTGGCTGAAAAAGATTGCAAGTACCATGTTGCATTTGGAGGACCCCTAAGGTACGTAAACAGCAAAAAACCACTACAAGTGAACCCCATATTGGAAACTAGGCCTCTCATGGAATGTATCTAGATGTTTGGTGAGTACCTTGAACCCCCAGGTGCTTCACAGAGGTTTATAACGTTGAGCCATGAAAATAAAAAATTAAAATTTGACCACAAAATTGTTACTTCAACCAGGTAGCTTTTATTTTACACAAGGGTAACAGGAAAAAAATCACCATGAAATTTATTGTGCAATTTCTCCTGAGTTTGGTGATATCTTGTATGTGGTGGAAATCAACTGTTTAGGCACACGACAGGGCTCAGAAGAGAAGGAGTGCTATGTGACTGCAAAATTTGCTGGAATCAATAGCGGACGCCATGTTGCATTAGGAGAGCCCCTAAGGTGCCTAAACAGTGGAGGTACTCCACAAGTGACCCCATTCTGGAAACAAGACACCTCAAGGCTTTTATCTAGGTGTATATTGAGCATTTTGAATCCACGAATACTTCCCAGAATTTGATAAGCTTAGGTTGCCATATTGAAAATTTTCATTTTTTTTTACCAAACATGTTGATTTAGCATCACATTTCTCACTTTTTCAAGAGGCAACAACAAAACGTGGACTTCACAGGTTGTTATCCAATTTCGTGTGAGTGCAGGAATACCCCACATGTGGCCAAAAATCTCTGTTTGGATAAATGGGAGGGCTTGGAATGGAAGAAGCACCATTTGAATTTTTGAAAAGTTGAAATAAATTGCGCTCACCATGTCACATTAGCAGGGCCTCTTGGGTACCTATACATCAGAAACCCCCCACAAGTGACCCCATTTTGGAAACTAGACCCCTAAAGGATTTTATTCAGGAGTATAGTAAGCATTTTGAATCCACAGGTACTTCACAAAAATGTTGCTGTAGCAACAATATTCTCACTGTTAGGCTATCTGGCCATGATCCAGCGACACGGCATCTAGTACACAGTGTCAGCCTTCCTGCAGAGATGTGAGTGTTGTCCACTGGAGAACGCAGCTGCCCATGCCCACGATTTGGGTTCAGGCTGCTGTGGACTTTAGCTCTATTCTAGCTGCAGAGAACACTCTTGTCTCCGCAGCATAAATTGACATGCTGAGGCTCGGGAAGCTGCACCACAGGTCGGTTTATGCTGCGGAGAAAAGAAGCACAGTGGGCATGGGATTTCTAAAAATCCTTCCACTGTGCTTGTACTGCACAACGCAGTGTTATGGACGCAGGGAAAATACTCTGCGCCCAAAACGCTGCAAGCCCGGATTGTGGGCACGTAGCCTAAAATGCTACAATGGATGAATGGATAGATGTCAAACATATATAACGTCCGACCCCCTGCATATTCTAAGCTGGCGCCCTTTAGTGCCTTTCATGTGGCACTAAAGGGTGCCTAGCCTTGTATTTAGCCCAAAAAATTAAAATAAAAGAAGTGGGGTCCCCCCTATTTTTGATAGCCATCTAGGGTAAAGCAGACAGCTGTAGCCTGCAAACCACAGCTGACAGCTTCATCTTGTCTGGTGATGAATTTGGAGGGCTCCCCAAGCTGATTATTTTTTAATTATTTTAATTAATTATAAATAAATAATTAAAAAACAAATAAACGTGGGGTCCTCCCAAATTAGATCACCAGCCAAAGTGAAGCTGACAGCTGGGGTCTGGTATTCTCAGGGTGGGAAGAGCCACTGTATTGGACTCTTCCCAGCCTAAAAATAGCAGGCTGCAGCCGCCCCAGAAGTGGCACATCCATTAGATGTGCCAATCCTGGTGCTTCACCCCAACTCATCTTGTTGCCCTGGTGCGGTGGCAAACGGGGTAATAAATGGGGTTGATACCAGATGTGTAATGCCATCAGGAACCGCGCTGCAAGTGAGCCCCTGCGTCCTGCAACCCCCCGCTCTTGCCACCTGGCCCCGGGACCAACAAACCCCCTACCCACGGAGGGGTCAACACCTAGCTGCGACCCACCACCCATCCCAACGAGCCCCCGCACCCTCACCGCAGTGGTAGTGCCCATCACCTCACCACGACCACGTGGGTGGCGTCATGAACTGTTACCGGTCACAGCGGCTCCGGCCGTGAAACCGGTCCACCTAAACTAAACAACCAACCCCCCCCCTTTCCAGAGCGACGTGGCCCCTGGTCCGGAGACGCTCGAGGCACCGACAACCCGAGCCCGGATCCGAGCGGCTCGGCGGAGAGCAGCCGAGCCCCCAGGGCGGTACAGAGCCATAGCTTCAACCTACATGAGGCGGTCACATGTTCACTCCAGTGCCATTTTCTACTGCTTTTCACAGCGTAGAGCGCTCTGGTGATTCTCTTGTGCGTATACACTTCATATCAGTCTTTTCTGTCATTTAAAGTGGCAGAAATACACAGAATGTCCCACTCTTGTGCATTTTGTAATTTTGCACCCTTTGGTGCCTTTCATGTGGCACTAAGGGGTGCTTAGCCTTGTATTTAGCCAAAAAAATGAAAAAAAAAAATGACGTGGGGTTCCCCCTATTTTTGTAGCCAGCTGGGGTAAAGCAGACGGCTGCAGACCACAGCTGACAGTTTCACCTTGGCTGGTAATCCAAAACTGAAGGCACCTCACGCTGTTATTTTAAATTAAATAAATAATTTAAAAAAAAAAACACGTGGGGGTCCCCCCAAAATTGGATCACCAGCCAAGGTAAAGCAGACAGCTGGGGTCTGATATTCTCAGACTAGGGAGGTCCATGGTTATTGGACTCTCCCCAGCCTAAAAATAGCAGGCCGCAGCCGCCCCAGAAGTGACGCATCCATTAGATGTGCCAATCCTGGTGCTTCGCCCCAGCTCATCCCGTGCCCTGGTGCGGTGGCAAACGGGGTAATATATGGGGTTAATACCAGATGTGTAATGTCATCTGGCATCAAGCCCTGGGGTTGGTGATGTCACGCATCTATCAGATACCCGACATCACCAACCCAGTCAGTAATAAAAAAAAATAGATGACAAACACATTTTTATTTGAAAAAACACTCCCCAACACATTGCCTCTTTCACCAATTTATTAGAAAGAAAAACAAATCCAGGTCTGCTGTAATCCAAGGGGTTACCATGACGATCCATACCATAGTCACTGTCCCAGTCAATGAAGAACAGAATGTTCCCCATTGGCTGGGAGAGCAATGCAGTGATCTGAGCTAACATCAACGGGTCAGCCCAGGTCACTGCAGGGGATGACAAGTGATGCTGTCAGCGAAGTACATTACCTGCGCTCATCTCCTGCACTGCTGACAGCACCTGTCACTGAGTTCAATGACCTTCACAGCCAAGTATCGCGAGCGGCCCGTGACGTCACCGCTAGTCACAGTCTCGGCTCTGCAGCGAGATGAGATGTGAAGCGGCGGCCATGGAGGACAGTGACAGCGCTGAGGTCGGGAGGGCGGGACTTCATCACCGCAGGTAAGCCGAGCGGGGCTATGTGTGCGGAGTGCGAGGTGGGCGGAGCCTAGTGGGGTAATGTGTGTATATTGCCAGGTGGGCGGAGCCTAGCGGGACCATGTGTGCAGAGTGCCAGGTGGGCGGAGCCTAGCGGGACCATGTGTGCAGAGTGACAGGTGGGCAGAGCCTAGCGGGACCATGTGTGCAGAGTCCAGGTGGGCGGAGCCTAGCGGGGTAATGTGTGCAGAGTGCCAGGTGGGCGGAGCCTAGCGGGGCCATGTGTGCTGGCGGCGGAGTGCGAAGTGGGTGGAGCCTAGCGGGGCCATGTGGCGCTGGAAACGTCAGTGTCGTGGACTGCATGGCTGGGGACAGGTGAGTGTGTGTGTGTGTGTGTACATGCCGCATGCAGGAGGGGAGCAGAGCGAGCTGAGCGGGGAAGTGTCGGCTCCCTGCACACGTAACTAGGATAAATATCGGGTTACTAACCAAAGCGCTTTGCTTGGATACCCGATGTTTATCTTGGTTACCAGCTTCTGGCAGGCTTCCAGCGATGGCTGTAGTAGAAAAAGTTTTTTTCCGCTCACCCACATGATTATTCCATCTGGCTCCAGACTTCAGGATGGTGCAAGGACATGAACTCCATGTTCAGAGAAGTAGGATAGATAGCAATGGAAATTCCTTTCCTAATCCAGCAACAACGTCCAAAAAGTGTAATAATTTTTTTTAAAAACTCATTTTATTTGAAAAAAATGTTAAAACTAACATGCGTTAGAGGGACATCCAAGGTTAAAAGGCAACGTCTTACGCGTTTCAGGCCAGTGTGGCCCTTAGTCATAGACTACTTGTATGACTAAGGGCCACACTGGCCTGAAACGCGTAAGACGTTGCCTTTTAACCTTGGATGTCCCTCTAACGCATGTTAGTTTTAACATTTTTTTCAAATAAAATGAGTTTTTAAAAAAAATTATTACACTTTTTGGACGTTGTTGCTGGATTAGGAAAGGAATTTCCATTGATATCTTTCCAGCGATGGCTCCCTGCACACTGTAGCTGTAAAAAGCCCTGCTTTTGCTGCTAGAACCGTTCTCGAACATAAGTCGAACTATCGAGCTTTTAGCAAAAAGCTCGAGTTCTAGTTCGATCTAGAACAGCCCCCAAAATCACTCGAACCGCGAACTGGAGAACCGCGAACCACGCTAAACTCTACTCTGGACCTTCTAGAATATAGGGGGCATGCTCAGGGAACGTATTCCCCATTTTCTAGGAGTGCAGACCCTCCATTTGAGGAGAGTGGGTGCAATGACATTGCACCCACCCTCCCCGGGTCACAGCTGTAGAGTCCGTGCAGTCAGTGCAGCTCTCTGAACACAGGAAGCTGAGCTGTCAGCTGCTCTGCACATGTGACCAGCGTGCACTGTGAAGGAGGAGCGGGCCGCGGGGGATGAAGGCTGTAAGGTACGGGGGACACCGGGAAACACCGGGGGTAATAGGGCGTGACCTGGCAGAGCCTGGGGAGCAGTTTTCTGTTGCATGTGTCATGGCACATGCGACAGAAACCAGAGGAAAAGGGTAAATGCGGGCGGCGCGCTAATGTGCGCGTGGCCATGTTGGATTTTCGGGAGTGGGTTAGGGTTCGGAGGGGCACTTTGGCGACACCGGGGGACTGGGGAGGAGATTTACCTCCCATCTGGCAAGTTTGATCATGCCAGATGGGAGATAAATCATTTTTTACCGGCGCTGTCATTTACTGTAACGTGATCATTGGTATACGGTGTAAACAGGCCTGAATCATGATCTCCAGGGTCTCAGATACCCCCGGTAGCTGAAATCCCAGAGATTTTCTGACTCTGGGGGGCGCTATACCCTCTGTTCCGACCGCCGTAAAAAAGCAGCGGATCGGAAGAAGTACCCTTATTTACCACCCTTAAAAGGCGTATCGGCGGTTGTTAAGGGGTTAAAATGTTGAGCCCAAAACTGGATCCCATATTCTAGATCTGGCCTTAAAAGTAATTTATAGAGGGGTTACAATATATTGGGATCACGGGATCTAATCTCTCTTTTTATACACCCTAAAATCTTATTTACTTTTGCAGCTGCTGCTTGGCATTGGGTGCTGCTGCTCACCTTGTTTGTAGTGAGAATATCCAAGTCCTTCTCCTGTTCTGTAGTCCGAGTTGACTTCCATTTAATGTATACGCAGCTATAGGATTACTCCGTCCTAGGTGCATTACTTTAAATTTATCAACATTAAATAGTTTGGTGTCATCAGCAAAGACTGACACTTTACTATCAATCCCATCCACAAGGTCATTAATAAAGGGATTAAAAAGAACTGGTCCTAGCACAGATCCCTGTGGCACCCCACTGCTGACTGTAGCATTTAGAGAATGTACCATTTATGACTACTCTTTGTTTACTTTCTTTTAGCCAATTCCGATCCATTTGCATATATTTTCCCCTACTCTCTGCTTCTGGAGCTTCAGTATAAAAAGATATCCAAGGAATTGATAATACCAGTCAGCAATGTTCAAACTGTGATTAACAAATGGAAAATCAGGGGCTCTGTAGAAACCAAACCACGATCAGGTAGACCAACAAAAAGTTCGGCCACAACTGCCAGAACAATTGTTCGGGATGCAAAGAATAACCCACAAATAACATCTTCTGAAATACAGGACTCACTGAAAGCTAGCGGTGTGACTGTTTCAAGATGCACAATAAGGAGGCACATGAAGAAAAATGGACTGCATGGTCGAGTCGCCAGAAGAAAGCCATTACTGTGCAAATGCCACAAAGTATCTCACCTTCAATACGCCAAACAGCAAAGAGAGAAGCTTTCAAACTTCTGGAACAAGGTGATTTGGAGTGATGAGACCAAAATCAAACTTTTTTGGTCTCATCACTACCGGGGATAGTCAGTGGTGGCGGGGCCCGATTCCGTGACCCTGGCGGAAGTCAATTAATATGGCTTCAGTGGGGGTGATTATTAAAGTTTATATTCGTGACGCCACCTGTGGTTTGCGGCTATTAAGCCGCCGCTGCTGTATGAGGCCTCCGGGGTGATGGAACGGCAGCAATGGTGGTCCTGCTCCCCACAGCTGGAGCAGTGCCCTGGGGCAATGACTCGCCCACCCCAGGGCTATGGGACACCCGGTGCCGGGCCGGACTAGTCCGGTGGTAGTCAGTGGTGGCTGGGCCCGGCTCCGTAGCCCTGGTGGGTGTCAGTAGAATATGTGGCTGATGACTTTAAGTTTGTGTTCGTGACGCCACCTGTGGTATGCGGCTATTAAGCCGCCGCTGCTGTGTAAGGCCTCCGGGGTGATGATATGGCAGCAATGGTGATACTGCTCCCCACAGGTGGAGCGGTGCCCCGGGACACAGTTGGTGCTTGTGGAAGTCTATGGTGTTGTGTGACTAACACGGTGCAGGGCCGACAAACAATGAAAGAAACAGGCACAAACAGTAGTCTCTTTACCTTCTCCTCTTTTACTCGGCAGAAGTTTAGTCCAGGGAGACCGTCACAGATGGTAAAGATGATCCGGCCGGCCTGGAAGTGCCTGGGGTGATCTTTGGCCAGTTGAGTATGAGGCCTACTCCCTAATCTTTCTTTGCTGTTTTAGGACACTGCACTTTGGGTTCGCAATTGCCCTCTTGCTGCTGGGACTGGTGGTTTGTCCCCTTTTTCTGTGTGGTAGACTGCGCAGGCCCTCTCTGGTGCTTCTCTGCTGGAGTCCACACCGGGCCCTTGGAATGCAGCTGTACCTTCAGATTACTTCTGGGCCAGGGGCTTGCAGCTCTCCTGCCCTCCGGATTCAGCTACCAGGGATGGATTTTATGCCCTGGCAACCACAGACTCCGATGTCCGAGTCTCTGCTGTGCCTCTCTGCACCTCTTGCTTCACTGGGCCAAGCTATCCCAGCTCTAGGCCCCAGTTCTACAAGGCAGCACTACTCTCCGTCTGTCCTCCTTGACTCCTGTCTACAGACTAACCACTACTTCCTCCTTCCAGCCAGACTTAAGGAATGCTCCCTGAAGTTCCAGGTTCAGAGCTCCCCCTGCTGGCCGGAGGGAGAACTGCGGTTGATGTTACACTTACTGGCCAATAGATCTCCCAATTACCTCCAGGCTCAGCATTAACCCTTTGGAAGGGCAATGCTGTTGTGGCGACCAGGTCCTGGGGCGCCACAGCAACAGTTGGTACTTGTAAGAGTCGATGGGGGTGTTGTAGATGGTGCAGTGCAGGCGAAATGACAGAGGCAACACCAGGGGGTGCAGTTTCAAGATGTTTTACTCACATTTCCTGGGCTGCAGCACACTGGTGCCCTTGGACTGCTGGAACCCACTGTCAGGGACCTCCGCCAATCCCGGGTAGATCTGGGAATAAAAGCCGGTGCACCCTTCTATTGTGTTCCTCTTCTCAGCTGTCTTCTAAGCCTTGCCTTTGCTGGATGAACCTGGCTTGGCCTCCACTACAGCCTCCGGACCAGGGGGCTTGCCTAGCTGGATTTTTACCCTTTTCCCAGAGGTTCTGCAGTGGGATGTGGCCCTGGGCGCTTGCAACCACCCTGGGCCTCAGTTTTTACCTTTGGAAATGACTTCTCTTCCTCCAGTTTCTAGGGACCGTCCCCTGTCTGCAGCTTGATCCCTCCACCGGATCTTTCTGTGGAACAGGCCCTGTTCTTGAAAGCGGTTCAGTGGCCCTAGCCCTTCACCTACAGTATCTCCCCTGATGAATCCTGGCGGAAGAAACACGTCGGGAGGTTCCACGGTGATGAATTTTTAGGGCCAATCTATCCAGGGTCAGTTTGGGATGGCCCATGTAAGGGCTGGAGCTAATGGGGTTTGAGGGTTCAGCTAGTTCCTGCCAGGGAGAGAGCTCATGCCCGGCCATGGACAGCCACCCGATCTATCTATCCTGATGACCCCCTTCTAACAACTGACTTGCATCTATAACTGGGTGAGACCAATCCATTTCTTTTGTACAATTGTATGACGTATTAATGAACCGGATATTATAAGCAAGAGGTAATAATTATACCCATATGTTTACTGCCGTAACTATACTCTGAAGTAAATCCAGGAAACACCACTGTGATCTTGGATGGATTTTTGTTAGGTTACGGTTTGTAATTTTTGGTGTTTACATGTATAGTCAAAAGCTTGTTTCTTGGGAGATTTTTTAACCCCACACTGTATATTATACTGGTGAGACATTTTAGGAGGTTTGGTTCCCACTGAAATATATCTTCCTATGACCCTAACCTAACTAACAGATAGGATTATAGGTTTATGCTCTGCTTACCCGGCTCATAGCAGTCATCACTTTACAGTGTCTATGAATCTTGGACACTGATTTGGTGTTGAAGCCCCTCGATGTCCATCTGGTGAATTTGGTATGTTACTGACGGACATCACTGGGGGGGCTCCAACACTATCTGTGTTGGTCCTCTTGGACATGAATGTTGTTTCATTTGTTTGCACAAAAAAAATCCTTTTATAAATTGCAGCACTATGCAATTTTTTTAAATTCATAATTCTATTAAGAGTTATGTATTATCCCATTTCTTACTGCTGATATTTATCTTAATCTTGAGAGGTAATTTAGGAACGGTTTTTCATCACCTGTTTCTGTACTGCTGGTATTTTGTGCTCTGCACTTTTATTTTATTTATTTTTTTAGCTCCCTACAATATAACCTATTTCCTCCCTGTCTTTTTGCATAAACTTGCCTAAATTTACCATAATCCTACAGTTAGATACATTTTCCATCTCTTACTTCTCATTTACATGAAGTATTAGGCTATGTGCGCACGTAGCGTTCTGTCCCTGCAGAAATTTCCGCAGCGATTTAAACAGCACACGTGCGCTTCAAATCACTGCAGAAACAGTCCGTAATAAAAAAAAAAAGACGATTTCATGCACTCTGAGTGCAGTCCCTCCCATAGACAGAGCGGGGGCTGCATGCAGGGCGCACGGAATAAGTGACATGTCACTTCTTAGAATGCAGCGATTCAGCAGCAGTCGAAGCGCTGCGCTCTAATACGCCACGTGCGCACGTCTCCTGCATAATCTTCATAGATTATGCTGGGGACGCAGGACGCATGCAGTTACGCTGCGGTGCAGATCGCAGCGTAACTGCATGCAAATACGCAACGTGCGCACATAGCATTAATAACAGAGTCTGTAGAAATGTCTCTTATCAGACTGATAACCCGCAAAGAGAACACTCACCTTTTCCCTATATCCTGGGGAAAGATCAATGTGACAGGTTAACCTGCCTGCTCAGCTCTGCAGCACGTGTTTAAAGGACAAATGTAACCATTTCAATGCTGGAAAAAATGGAAATAATCCCTGCAGGTTTAATGTGAACTAAAAAGATGACAATTTCAGTATGATCACAGAAGCGGAAAGGTTTCTATCACTACCTAAAGGTCATGGGATCCCACAGTGCACCTCTTGGATGATTCAGAGGAATATCTACACTACTTACAAAAAGTTAGGGATATTTCACTTTCAGGTGAACTTTCAGCTTGATCCTAAAATGCACTCTAAAATTTCTGGTGAACTTAATGTGACCTTCTCTAAACTTTTGGATGCACGTGTCCAACTGTTCAATGTTTCAGTACTTTTACACAACTTGCTGTTCTCTAACAAGGAGTTAATAGCAAAATTCACAACAGGTGTTTGGTCAATGAATCACCCAATAAATTTCAGGATTCAATTAGAATTGGTATTAAACGGTTCTCCTCATTATGTTATTCACATTTTGAGATTATAAGACCAAGACAACATCTAACAATTAAACAACAATACCACAACATTGCGCGGCTTTTAGCAGGATGTTCTCAGACAGAAGTAGCCACTGAGCTTAGAGCCTCATAGAGTATCACCAGCAGGTTGCAACAGGGATACAGAGAGATTGGAAGAGTCACATAAATGAATAGAAGCGGACGTGCTTTAGTCACATTCCATACTGATGACCGCTTCATTGGGAACAATGTCCTTTGGAACCGAATGATGAATGCCACACAACTTCAGACACATTTAAGGGAGGTGAAATACAACCCTTGACACATCAGACCATTTATATCAGAGTGATCTACGTGCATGCTAGACAACCTGCAAGGGTACCTGACCACACCAATAGGCACAGGCGTCATCTACACTGGATGAGAGACCAGAGGGCCTTAGAGCTGTTCACTGATGGAAGTTGATTCCCACTACGCAGAAATGATGGCTACCATTGATGCTGGAGACGTCAAGGAGAGCACTATGCATCAGACATTGTTTTCATCAGACGAGCCTTTTGGTGGTGGTGAGGTTATAGTGTGGGCAAGTGTATCTAGTTAATAGAGAACTGGCGTACACTTTGTGAATGGTACAGTGACAAGCCCCTACTACTGGAATAACATTATTAATCCAGTCATTGTGCATCTGTGTAAGGGGGGTCAGGGCTATAGCCACCCCTGCAGAAGTGGCCAGCACACGGCTGTTTAATGTGTACTACAGTGCCTTGCAAAAGTATTTGGCCCCTTTGAATTTTTCAACCTTTGCCGACATTTCAGGCTTCAAACATAAAGATAAAAATTTTAATCTTATGGTGAAGAATCAACAAGTGGGACACAATTGTGAAGTTGAACGAAATGTATTGCTTATTTTAAACTTTTGTAAAAAAGAATAAACTGAAAATTGGGTCGTGCAATATTATTCGGCCCCTTTACTTTCAGTGCAGCAAACTCACTCCAGAAGTTCATTGAGGATCTCTGAATGATCCAATGTTGTCCTAAATGACTGATGATGATAAATATAAACCATCTTTGTGTAATCAAGTCTCTGTATAAATCCACCTGCTCTGTGATAGTGTCAATATTCTGTTTAAAGCACAGAGAGCATCATGAAGACCAAGGAACACAACAGACAGGTCTGTGATACTGTTGTGGACAAGTTTAAAGCTGAATTTGGTTACAAAAAGATTTCCACAACTTTAAACATCCCAAGAAGCAATCATATTGAAATGGAAGGAGTATCATACCACTGCAAATCTACCAAGACCCGCCCGTCCCTCAAAAATTTAATCTCAAACAAGGAGAAGACTGATCAGAGATGCAGCCAAGAGGCCCATGATCACTCTGGATGAACTGCGAGATCTACAGCTGAGGTGGAAGAGTCTGTCCATAGGACAACAATCAGTCGTACACTGCACAAGTCTGGCCTTTATGGAAGAGTGGCAAGAAGAAAGCCATTTCTCAAAGATATCCATAAAAAGTGTTGTGTGGGAGACACACCAAACATGTGGAAGAAGGTGCTCTGGTCAGATGAAACCAAAATCGAACTTTTTGGGCACAATGCCAAATGATATGTTTGGCATAAAAGCAACACAACTCATCATCCTGAACACACCATCCCCACTGTCAAACATGGTGGTGGCAGCATCATGGTTTGGGCCTGCTTTTCTTCAGCAGGGACAGGGAAGATGGTTAAAATTGATGGGAAGATGGATGAAGCCAAATACATACATGACTATTCTTGAAGAAAACCTGTTGGAGTCTGCAAAAGACCTGAGACTGGGACGGAGATTTGTCTTTCAACAAGACAATGATCCAAAACATAAAGCAAAATCTACAATGGAATGGTTCACAAATAAACGTATCCAGGTGTTAGAATGGCCAAGTCAAAGTCCAGACTTGAATCCAATCGAGAATCTGTGGAAAGAGCTGAAAACTGCTGTTCACAAACACTCTCCATCCAACCTCACTCAGCTCGAGCTGTTTGCAAAGAAAGAATGGGCAAGAATTTCAGTCTCTCGATGTGAAAAACTTATAGAGACATACCCCAAGCGACTTGCAGCTGTAATCGAATCAAAAGGTGGCGCTACAAAGTATTAACTTAATGGGGCCGAATAATATTGCACGCCCCAATTTTCAGTTTTTTATTTTTTATAAAAGTTTAAAATAAGCAATAAATTTCGTTCAACTTCACAATTGTGTCCACTTGTTGTTGATTCTTCCCCATAAAATTTACATTTTTTATCTTTATGTTTGAAATGTGGGAAAAGGTTGAAAAATTCAAAGGGCCACCAGGTGGCAGTGTAGCTTAGTGACGGCAGTCCTGGCACCTGGGTAGGCAGCTCAAGGGTTAAAGCAGAAGAGGAGAGAGCTTATAAAAGGACAGTATCAGAGAAAAGGAGCAGAAGAGTCCCCAGCAGTAGCTACAGTGAGGAAGCCCAAACTTCTCTTTTGCCGACATTTATACTAATCTACTGACCCAAGGGGGGTCGTCCCTGTGTATCCAGACTCACGGAAACTTGCATGTTTAGGATCATGTAATCATGGCCCCAGAAGCAGGGTATAGTCTGGACGGCAGACAAGGCATTCGTTTCCTGGCTACGAATACCCTACGATGTCCCCGGCGGGGCTACAGGTCAGTGGCCCCCTATCTAGATAGGGAAGGACACTAGGGCTAGTGGAGTCGGTTGTACAGTGCCATGTCAGCCGGGAGAATGAGGGGCCTAGTAGTGTCATCAAGAGCCCAGGTGCCAGGACGGCGGTTGGCCATCAAATTGAATTATGCAGTGGAGTTTAGAAGGAAACCTAATGGGACCAGGAATGGTGCCCGGATAGTGAAGAAAAAAGATGTCACAGCTACTGAAAAGATGAGAAGGAGAGCTGAGAAGCTAACTGTTGTAAATGCTAAGCAGGCCAGAAGTAAAGTGCAGAAGATGAGCCCTGTATGTGTTATGGAGAAGAAACCTAGTAAAGTTCTGTTGCTTGAAAAGACTACTACTGCATGCAGTTTATTGCCTCAGTGTGAGAATGGACTGTATGGAAGCCATCCTTGTAGTAATGCGGCGACCGGGAGGCGACGGATTACTGAGCGGCTGCGCTGCAGCCTGGTATTACCTGAATGCACCACAACTACAGCTGCTTGCCCCTGGCTCCCCATTACATCTGCATGAACAACACTATCCTAATTTCATCTTCATGGACAACAATGCTGCAGCTGATTGAGGTCGGTCTCTTCATTAGAGAAAGGCTGCTGGAGACTGGGGAACCTCAAATAAGGTGGCCTGGACTTTCTCCAGTCTCGAATCCCATAAAAAAACCTATGAGATCAGCTGAGTCGCCATATAGAGGCTCGTAACTCTGTACCCTAGAACCTCAATGATCTGAGGGCCGCCTTTCAAGAAGAGTGGGATGTCATGCCTCAGCAGACAGTAACTCCACTTGTGAACAGCATGGGATGTCATTGTCAACTGTAATTGATGCTCAAGGCCACATGACAAGTTATTGAGACCCTCCACTGTTGTTTTTTGCTTCAATAAATTGTTTGAGGTGAGGAAATCACCCTTGCATGATTCTACTGATATGCCCTACTTTCATGGTAAAATAACATAAATGTACATAAATTTCACCCAAAAGCCAAACATCCCTAACTTTTTATGAACATATTATACACTCATACCAAACCTTCAGCTGTAACAAATTTTAGGTCTGTATATGATTTTAGTGTAACCAGGAATGGCCTCATTCACTGACCACATCTGGAGATCCTCCTGATCACGGTAAAGAATAAAAACACAAATGACGTGTTAACTATTTTTGTCTCACTTTTACAGTTTTAAAGTTGTTTCTTGTTTTACGTCTTCTTTTAAAAAGTGATTATTAAAAAGTCCATTTTTTGCCCGTTCATCTTTTTTTGGTTGCCTCTGTGGGCATGGTATATGCAATCCAGATGTTTGTGGCCATTTTGTTATTTGCGGTTTTTAAAAAAGTTGTTACATTTTTGCCAAATTTTACTTCATTTCCCCATTTAAGGGATTTTTTTTATATTCCAGAAATTTTTGCACAAATGTTAGAGTAGTGTGACATTTTAACAGATGTTTCTACTTTTTGCTCTAAAAAAGTGCAAGAAAAAGGTGAAAGAAAAAAAACTTTTTTTTTACTTTGCGCAAAATTCATTGAAGGTCTAAGAAGACACAGTGATCGAACGTTGAGGAAAACAAACGTGGCCTATTTTCATACGGAACCGAGAGTTTCCAGTATGCGTCTATGAACAAAGAGCAATCTAGCTGAAGAGACTACATTTGCTGTATACAGAGACAGCTCTGGCATCTATCAAGGAAGAGTCATTGTATATAAGAAGGAAAACTAGTACATTTTTGACATTTTTTTAATTTTTTAATATATATATTCAGAAAACAGTGTGCAAAATGCCATAAGTGATGTGGCATTGTAAATGGTGCTCACTTTTATTTCTAATAGAGAACATTTAATCACTATAAAGGCGATTGCTAAGTGCTAGAAACACTTACAGATATATTTTATCAAGATGAAACACCATGCAGTTAATGATTACAAGAATATGCAGATATTTTCTTTTCATAGATTTACTTTGCCCTCTAGTGTTGGTACAGGAGTAATGCACAGCACAATATATACTGTAAAATATTATATTCTAATAGTTTGGGCACCCCTATTAATGTTAACCTTTTTTCTTTATAACCATTTGCGTTTTTGCAACAGCTATTTCAGTTTCATATATCTAATAACTGATGGACTGAGTAATATTTCTGGATTGAAATGAGGTTTATTGTACTAACAGAAAACGTGCAATCCGCATTTAAACAAAATTTGACTGGTGCAAAAGTATGGGCACCCTTATCAATTTCTTAATTTGAACACTACTAACTACTTTTTGCTGACTTACTAAAGCACTAAACTGGTTTTGTAGCCTCATTGAGCTTTGAACTTCATAGGCAGGTGTATCCAATCATGAGAAAAGGTATTTAAAGGTGGCCACTTGCAAGTTGTTCTCCTATTTGAATCTCCTATGAAGAGTGGCATCATGGGCCCCTCAAAACAACTCTCAAATGATCTGAAAACAAAGATTATTCAACATAGTTGTTCAGGGGAAGGATACAAAAAATTGTCTCAGAGATTTAAACTGTCAGTTTCCACTGTGAGGAACATAGTAAGGAAATGGAAGAACACAGGTACAGTTCGTGTTAAGCCCATAAGTGGCAGGCCAAGAAAAATATCAGAAAGGCAGAGAAGAAGAATGGTGAGAACAGCCAAGGACAATCCACAGACCACCTCCAAAGACCTGCAGCATCATCGTGCTGCAGATGGTGTCAATGTGCATTGGTCAACAATACAGCGCACGTTGCACAAGGAGAAGCTGTATGGGAGCGTGATGCGAAAGAAGCCGTTTCTGCAAGCACGTCACAGAGTCGCCTGAGGTATGCAAAAGCACATTTGGACAAGCCATTTACATTTTGGAAGAAGATCCTGTGGACTGATGAAACAAAGATTGAGTTGTTTGGTCATACAAATGTGTTATACATGGAGGCAACACAACATGGCATTCCAAGAAAAGCACTTGCTACCCACAGTAAAATTTGGTAAAATCATGCTTTGGGGCTGTGTGGCCAATGCCGGCACTGGGAATCTTGTTAAAGTTGAGGGTCGCATGGATTCAACTCAGTATCAGCAGATTCTTGACAATAATGTGCAAGAATCAGTGACGAAGTTGAAGTTACGCAGGGGATGGATATTTCAGCAAGACAATGATCCAAAACACTGCTCCAAATCTACTCAGGCATTCATGCAGAGGAACAATTGCAATGTTCTGGAATGGCCATCCCAGTCCCCAGACCTGAATATCATTGAAAATCTGTGGGATGATTTGAAGCGGCTGTCCATGCTTGGCGACCATCAAACTTAACTGAACTGGAATTGTTTTGTAAACAGGAATGGTCAAATATACCTTCATCCAGGATCCAGGAACTTATTAAAAGCTACAGGAAGCAATTAGATTTTTGAAAAAGGAGGATCTACAAAATATTAATGTCATTTTTATGTTGAGGTGCCCATACTTTTGCACCGGTCAAATTTTGTTTAAATGCGGATTGCCCATTTTCTGTTAGTACAATAAACCTCATTTCAATCCAGAAATATTACTCAGTCCATCAGTTATTAGATATATGAAACTGAAATAGCTGTTGCAAAAACCCAAATTGTTATAAAGAAAAAAGGTTAACATTAATAGGGGTGCCCAAACTTTTTCATATGACTGTATATTCCCCTCTTTAGAACCTAAATGTAATTTTCTCCCTCTCTTTCAGAATAAACACAAGACAAATCTCAATAAAGTCAATTTTTGGTGTGACAGCTCTTTGCCTTTAAATCAGCATAAATTTTTCCAGATACACTTGCATAAAGTCAGAGATTTTGTAGGATTGAGTCAAGTTTATGAGTAGCCGATTATACGATTGTACAAGCAGGTGATAATGATCATCATATATATATATATATATATATATATATGTAGGTAACTGTAATTGAAGCACAAGTAACGGAGGCTTAAAATGTGAGGAACCAAACTCTGATACAAAAGTCAGCTTTTAGAAAACAGTTTGGTGTCACAGGTGAAACACAATACCAAGAATGAATACAGCAACAAGACACAAGGAAGTTATACTGCATCAGTCTTTCGGAGGAAAAATTTCAAAGCAGACTGGGTTTCAACATGTGCTATTCAAAATCTTTTGATGAAGCACCTAAATATGGAAAATGTTAATAACCATTGCCTCAGTGGTCTTCATAGAACCATAGTGCAGAAACACATCATGCTAACTTCCCTTCAGAATTGGAAGATGTCCAGCAGTGCCACTAGCTCAGAACTGGCAGAAAACACTACACCCATATACTGTCTAGAGAGGTCTGGAGTGGGTTTGATAAAATAACTGCAGCCAAAGCCCAAACCTTCCAGGCCAAGTCACTGAACGATACAGAAAAATAGGAACTGGGTTGCAGAAAAATTGCAAAAGTGTAACTATTTGGCTGAAACTCGTGCAGTTTATTCACCAAAAGGCTGGAGACTCGTACAATAATGAGTGTAGGCTATTACAGTCATGCATGGTGAAAGTTCCATAAAAGTTTTGAGTTGCAATAAAGCAAAAGGAGTTGGTGACTTGGTCAGGATTAATGGTATCCTCAATGCTGAATAATAAAGGCAGATTGTACACAACCAAGAGGAGTCCGATTAGCTTCAAACTTATTCTGCAGTATGACAATGACTGCAAATGTGCTGCCCCCGAGTCGGCAGTCTGCCGCTGCTCGGGTCCGGGCCTTCCGGTGGGTGGCTCGAGGATCTACGCGCCAAAAGATGGCGGCAAGATGGTGGTTTCTGGAAATTTTGCAACGGATCACCACTGACTTCAATACAAGGCGCACTTCCACAAGGTAAGTGGATGGGTAAGTATCCTGTTTGCAGCGCCAAGTTTCGTGGTGTGCCGCACCCGTGCCGACAGTCTGACGCAGCTTGGGTCCGGGCCTTCCGGCGGGTGGCTCGAGGGTCTCCGGACCCGGGGAATCCCACGGACACTCCGAATGAAAAGGGGTTAGGGGGATGGTGGATGTAGGACATATATGTACTGGCTGGGCCGTACTAGGTTTGTGACGCCACCCACGGTATGTGGTGAGTTTGGACACCACCGCTGTAGTTACAGGGCACCCGATTGAGATGTTGTGCAGCAAGTTGTTAGCCCCTCCGTGAGAAGTGATGGTGGCCCCCGGGACCGGTGGTGGTGCTTTATTGGTGCAGGGAGGTGGGCGACCGCAGGGTACTGGTGTATTCACTATTGAAGGAAACACACGAGTCTCTGGTAAACCAAGGTGATGGTGGTCGGTGCCCGCAGCCGGCTGCGTTCTGGTTCCACCACCCGGCTGGTGGTCTCTGTCTTTCTCCTCCACCTTTGTGTGATGGTGGACTACTTGTGCTTGCAACTTCAGGAGTCCGCTCCCAGCTGGATGTGGCCTAAAGAGCCCTTGCCCGCAGACGCTGGCCCGTGGGATCTCTGAGCCCTGGCGGTGGCTCTCGTTGGGCTGTTGTCTTCTATCGGGACTTTGGGTGGGACAGGACCTCTAGTCCTGGCCTCAATCAGTTAATTAACCAGTTCCAGTCGCTTCTGGATCTAGCTTCAGGGTCTGAGTACCCCCCTGTGTGCTCCGGTTTCCGAGTCGGTTCCCCGAGTCGGTACCGGCAGGCCACTACCCTGTCCCGGTCCACCTCGGTTCCACCGAGCCGTCTTCCCGGCTCCTGCAAAACAAGAAAGCCTGCGGAGACACCATCACACGTTTCTCAACGCTTGCAGGAAACTAGCCAGGTCTTTCACCGGGAAGGAACAACCACGGGAAGGGCTTCCCGGCTCCTGCAGACGGAGACCGTCGTCTGCCTCCTAGCCAGTGGCACCAGGGCTCCTACCCTGGCGCCGTTCAATTTGGGGTATTCGCCTCTGCTGGAGCTGGACACAGCTCCAGCCCACACTCTTCTTCAACTTGAACTCTCAACAGATCTAACTGAACACAGTTTTCCCGCCCCAGGCTGTCTAGACTCCTCGGTGGGCATCTTCCAATCGCCTGGTTCCACCCCCTGGTGTGTCTATCAGGCCCTAAGGGAGGTGACTAGGGTTTTGAGGTTGGCTGATGTCACTTGTGAGGGAAAGGTGTAGTGCAGGGGCCTATTTGTGACTACCTGGCCCGGCCAGGGCGTCACACAAACATAGTTCTTAATGACACATGGAGTCCTGGAAATGATTATATGGCCCTAACAAAGCCTTGAACTCGACATCATCAAGTTTGTCTGGGATTACATAAATGGACAGAAGGATTTGCACAATCCTACATCCACTGAAGATCTATGGCTAGTTTTCCAAGATATTTGAAGAATTATCTGGTGCCATTTGCATCTGTTATCTAACAAATACATTCCTTCTATAGATTACACAGGTCTACAAACAAATGTCTTCAGGTGCCAAGGTATTTTGAATGGATTTAAGGTATTTTGAGGGTGCAGAATTTAAAATCTTATTTCTTTTGCTGAATTAGGTCTTAGGCGGGCTTTACACGCTGCGACATCGGTAACGATATATCGTCGGGGTCACAACATTAGTGACACACATCCGGTGCCGTTACCGACATCGCAGCATGTAAACCCTAGGAGCGACGATCACCGATCGCAAAAACGTCAAAAAGCGATGATCGGTGACACGTCGCTCCTTTTCATAATATCGCTGTTGCTGCCGGTACGATGTTGTTCCTCAATCCTGCAGCACCACACATCGCTGTGTGTGTGAAGCCGCAGGAATGACAAACATCTCTTTACCTGTGTCCCGCCAGCAATGCGGAAGGAATAAGGTGGGCGGGATGTTATGTCCCGCTTATCTCCGCCCCTCCGCTTCTATTGGCCGGCCGCTTAGTGATGTCGCGGTGACGTCGCTGTGATGCTGAACACACCTTTCTCTTGAAGGAGGGATGGTTCGGCGGTCACAGCGATGTCGCCGACCAGGTGAAGCTGCCGTAGAGAAAATTATCACTATATATCGGCCGTGCGACGGGGGCGGGTGCTATCACGTTCGACATCGCTAGCAATTGCTAGCAACGTCACAGCATGTTAAAGCCCGACTAAGGTAATTCAAGTTCAGCAAATTGTGATGCCTGAGTGCCTGTTTGAGTAACAAGCATAATAGAAGTCAATGGCAAACTCAAGTATTTTTACAGCCGACTCCCTTAGGTCTGCCGGGAGATCTGGCAAGATAAGAGAAATCACAGTGGAGGAGAGAGAGAAAAAGAAAAAGTAATAGTGGGAGAGTGACTCATTGCTGTGAGGAGAACCTGCACTTTCAAGATTTTGACCTACTACAACATCTGAACATTCGTTTTCTGACAATCTGTGTGCTGCTTGAAGACAATTCTCCTTCCACTGTGTAACTCTAAAGGGTGCTTTACATGCTGCAACATCGCTAGCGATAGCTAGCAATATCGTGCGCGATAGCACCCGCCCATGTCGCTCGTGCGACATGTGGTGATCGCTGCCATAGCGAACATTATCGCTACGGCAGCGTCACACACACATCCCTGCTTAGCGATGTTGCTGGAGACACCGAACAAGCTCTCCTTTAAGTGGGAGGTGCGTTCGGCGTCACCCGGCAGCCGTCCAATAGCAGAGGAGGGGCGGAGATGAGCGGCCGGAACATCCCGCCCATCTCCTTCCTTCCTCATTGCCGGTGGACGCAGGTAAGAAGATGTTCGTCGTTCCTGCGGTGTCACACACAGCGATGTGTGATGCCGCAGTAACAAGGAACAACCAGTGGCATTCAACAGCAACGACATTTGGTAAAGGAGCAACGTGTCAACGATCACCGATTTTTGCCGTTTTTTCGATCGTTGAATGTCGCTCCTAGCTGTCACACACTGCGATGTTGCTAACGGAGCCGGATGTGTCACAACCACCGTGACGCCGACGATATATCGTTAGCGATCTCGCAGCGTGTAAAGCACCCTTTAGTCTGTGACCAGCCACAAGATTATCATACCCCTGAAATACTTTGGGCTGCCAGTGGAACTTGCACTTTCCAGCCTGTGAGCTGCTACAACATCTTAACACTCCTATCCTAAAATCGTCTGCGCTGCTGGAAGACAATTTTCCTTCCACTGTGTAACTCAGTCTGCAATCAGCCACAATATTATCATATCCTTGAAATGCTCAGTGTTGCCAGTGGATCCTTCACTTTCCAGGTTGTGACCTACTACAATATCTCAACACTCTTATCCTAAAATACTCTGTGCTTCTGTAAGACAATTTTCCTTCTACTGCGTAAATTTCAGTCTGTGATCAGCTACAAGATTATCATACCTCTGTAGTACTCAATGCTGTGGGAGGAACCTGCACTTTTCAGCTTTTGACCTACTACAATATATCATCATTTCCGTCTTGAAAAACTCTATGTTGCTGGAAGACAATTCTCTTGCCACTGTGAAACTCTCAGTCTGTAACCAACCACAAGATTGTCATAGCCCTGAAATACTGTGCTTTGGATGGAATCTGCTCTTTCCAGCTTATGACCTACTACAATACCTCAACATTCCTATCTTGAAATCATCTGTGCTGTTAGGGGGTCCTGCATGATTTAGGCTGCGTTTTTGTGCGTTTTTGCCGCAATTTGGTGCGTTTTTGGCTGCGTTTTGCTGCGTTTTTGATCTCTGCATTTTGCTGCGTTTTTCCAATGCATTGCATGGGGGAAAACGCAGAAAAACGCAGGAAAGAATTGACATGTCCATTTTTTTTTTAACTCAAAAACGCAGGTAAAAAAAACGTGTGCGGACAGCAAAAATGAAAACTCATAGACTTTGCTGGGGAAGCAAAGTCCTGCAGTTTTGAGGGCAAACACGCACCTGAAAAACGCGCAAAAACGCCGCGAAAAACACACTGTGCGCACATAGCCTTACAGTGTAATGCTCCATCTGTGACCTACCACAGTATCAGCTTACTGCTTTCCTGAGATACTCAGTGCCATAGAGTGTGACGTTCTTCTGCTGAATTACTCCATGCTGCTGGGAGATCGTTCTTCTATTTGAAAAGTCTCAGTCTGTGACCTACACTAAGGTCAGTGTACTCCACTCCTGAAATGCTCTGTGCTGTTGGGAGACTACATTTAACTCTCTCCATTGTATAGACAAAGCATAATACCGTCATACAATGAGTTTGCATTATAGAGACCCAGCATAATACCACCAAATAGTAATGAGATCGCATTGTATAAACCCAGCATAGTACTAACATGTCCCCATTCTTTTGTATTTATGGTCATGTGGCGCCCTGGACTAGCCAGGTCGTCACAGGTAACACACACACACCCCCACCCCCACTAGACAGTTACATTAGCCAAACACAAAACCCTTGTTGCCTCCCTCCAGGGTCTGATGTCCACACCAGGTGGGGCGGAGTCAAGCGGTTGACCCCGCCCACCGAGGAGTTCACAGTCCTGGAGGCGGGAAAAGAGTCAGTTTTCAGTTAGGAGTTGAGTCCGAGAGGAGTAAAGTGGCGAGTGTCTGGGTTTGTGGCCCAGGCACTAACAACAAGGTTGGCAGACGGTGGTGGCCGTCTGCAGGACTGGTGGATCGACGCGGAACTGTAGGACCAGGGTTGGGCGGTGGCCTGCCGGTACCAACCGAGGAGCGAAGTGAAGCCAGCACACACAGGCAGGGCCATCGGACCCCGGCTAGGCTTGGAGTCACCGTCAACAGTCAAATCCAAGTGTGACAGGAACCCCAGGGGTTTCTTAACAACCAAAGACCCGTTAGAAGGCAACCGTCCGCACCGTGAAGGTATACAGCTACCGCCTAAAGCTAGAGACCCAAGGACCAGCGCCTGCGGGCAAACGGGCTCCTCCGGCATCCATACACCGGGGAGCGGACTACCGTTGGGGATCCATCGTAGTCAAACATTACACCAAGGTGCAGGGAAAGACAGCCGCCATCACTTTTCCGGCGAGAGAGACACTGCAGCCGGCTGCGGGACCCGTCCATCAAGCCGTTTGGTTTACCGGAGACATTGTGCATTCATTCCAGTGAGTACACCAGTGCCATCCGGCACCGCGCCACGCTGTCCCTGCAACCCTGCTCCTCACCTACCCTGTCTCCCCGTCACACCACCGGGCCCCGGGACCACCGACCCCTACCCACGGAGGGGGAAAACAACATCCCAGCTGCTCCCTACCATCGCTCCCGGGATCCCCGTCACCAGCAGCGGTGGTGCCTATCTTCACCACAACCTGTGGGTGGCGTCACGGACTAAATCCCCAAACCAACCAACCCCTTTTCACTCACGGGCGAGGAGCGCCGCTCGAGTTCCTGGATCCGACCCACCGCTCGAGCCACCGAGCAGCAGCAGCAGCAGCGCCGGTCCCGAGCGTTAGCGAGCACAGCGCCCCACCACCCGCGACAGTTGTGGGGCCCCGAGGCTCGGTGTCGGTGCAGCGGTGCATTACCTTCAGGGACTCCACGCGGCTGGATCTCGTCACAGGTAGGAAATCCTCTATTTTGATTGTCGTGACGCCACTCTCAGAATTGCGGTCAGTGGAGACCGCCACTGCAGGTTAGGGGTGCCTGGGGCTGATAGTAGGTGCAGTCAGTTGTAATAGCCTCCTGAGAGTGAGGCTTGCCCCAGGGTCCCGTGTAGGTGTGTGGAACTACAAGTCGCAGAATGACTCACACGCACAAGCAGGATGTCTTTCAGGGATTTTACTCACTGATGGTGGCAGGGTGAGTAACCCGGGCGTAGCTGGGATGAACCAGGCTGGAACCAGGTGTCCTTCAGGCTGACTTATGAGGGTGGCTACCAACTCGCCTTCCTTAGCCCGTTGTGTTTTGGGGTAACCCCTGCTTGAAGCCCTGCTGGGGTCGCCCAGGGAAGTTGCTGGTGCCTCTCTCCCCTTCTTTTTGGCCCGTTTGCTTGTAGCCTGGACCACGTCACTCCAGCTGCTTGCCTCCTGTGAGCTATGGGCCCTCACTTTGGCTACGTGGCTGCGGACTCTGTGGTGTTGTCTTGGGGGTGTAAAGTGCCCCCTCATGCAGGTTTGGCAAAGGACAGGTGGATCTATCCCTGCACTGGGACCTGTTACCCGTTTGGGCCTGGTATCTCCCTGACAGTCTCCTTACTTTCCACTCCGTTGCTCTCTCTTTAGCCGTGTGTGGATTTCGGGCAGCACTACCAGGTGACCGTTCTCCCCCGTCGGTAGTCACTGCGCGTACGTTGTCAGCATTGTGTAGAGCTACAGGGTCTGCTTCTGCCCTCCCTGAACTTCACCACTCAACTGTCTTCGGCTCACTCTTCCCTCCTCTCCTGTTCTTGCCTACGTCACCTAGCAACCAGGCTCTCTACCACACCCCTTGAGTGGAGATGGAGGCTTCGCCCCCTCCACCCCTCGAGTGGAGATGGAGGCTTCGCCCCCTCCTGGGATCCCCAGGGGTCCTCTCAAAGGTACATGTGTGAGACCTGATCACTATGCGCCTGTGTAGTCACACCTCGGTCAGCCTTCTGGATTACCTGTTTTGTACTGTCCCCAGCATGGGTGCAGTACTCAGTGGTGCCTGACCAGGTCAGGGGCGCCACATTCCCCCTTAGTTATCACCAGCACGTCCTCGGGCTGCAAGACAACATTTTAGAATGCGTAAAACAGTAAAACATGGTAAAACGTTTTAAAACCAACAGGTACCATACATCACCACTCTCCACCCACAAGTCCGTTAACCCACCCTAAACCCTCTCAGACGGCAGGTCACCGGTTCCTTTTGGTAACCAGGTCTGGGCCATCAGCTTCCCCAGACCTTTCTTCCCATCTGCCTCTCCCGTTGGCCGCGCCTTCAGCCACTTCTGGCAGGATGTAGAGGCGGCTTTCATGGTCTGGTGGTTTCAGGGTATACCTGGCCTGGTGGAGCCGCGCCTTCAGCCACTTCTGGCAGGATGTAGAGGCGGCCTCCACAGTTGGTGCTGACCAGGTACCCTCTTTGTGGTGGAGAGCCAGGCCCCATAAACAGGCGTGCTCCCTGGTAGTGGTCGTACCTCTGGGGTAACTATAAACACTGCGAGAGTTTGTGGCTATAGCCAGTTCATAGCCTTAAGGTTCATTTTTCAAAGTGCAAAAAGAGGTTTCTCACATAAGTTCATGTGGGCACATGCTTGAACTTGTAAACGTTGCAAAACTGTACTTTAACTTGCTGTACTTCTTACTTTACTTTACATGGACTTTGCTCCTACTTCCTCCTCACCAGGGCTTGGGCCTGTAGGGCTGTGGCACCTGTCGTCATCATCTGTAGTGGTTTCATCAATGAGTTCTTTGTATTTTCTTTCCTCTTCTTCTGTGTCTGTTTCTTTTTCTCTTTCTTTATCTTGTAGTGTTGAGACAGCAGGTTTACTGTAGGGATTTCTGGGGCATGGTGTAACATCTAGTGCATACCATCCGCGTTCTCCTTGGTGCTTTGTAAATTCTACTGAGTCTCCTATCTGTAGGTTTCTTCCTGAATGTCCTCTAGGTAAATGTGCTCTAACATCCCTTCTGTTCACAAATATGCCCTCTTTTACACCAGGTGCTACTATAAAGCCATATCCAGACCTTAGATTGAAGTCTTCTACAACTCCTCGACAAAGTGGGCCTCTGACCTGCGATTTGGCTCTTCTCAAGGACCGCTTTTCCTCTAAGTCTCTGGCCGTGACCTCGTCCTTCTCCTCGGGAGACTGCTGTGCAGGTGGATCCCTTGTCCTGCTGCGGCGCCGTGTTCTGCGGGCTGGGTCCTGCCTGGCTGCCACCTCACCGCTTGCAGGCTCCCAGGTGAGGTATCTGGACAAATCTTCCTCAGCGGAGGATGTCGGGCCCTCTTCATCCCAGCGGGAGTACGGCAGCATCTCTGGCTCTTGGACTGGTGCTGCATCCACTGCTGATGGCTCTGGGGTCAGCTTCTCAGCTTCCTGGCCTCCCCTCCCCCTTAGTTCTTCTGGGCACTCCTCTTGTGGCAGCGCTAGGGATGGATTTTCATCAGCAGGCCAGGGCGGGGGACCCTTTGGCATGAATGTTGCAGGAGTCTTCCTGTGAGTATGCGGAGGGAGCAGATACCGGTCCACCATCTCCTTTGGGAAGTGGGCCTCTAGGTCAGCCTTCAGCTTCCAGTATTCGGGGTCCTCACCCAGCAGGGACTTCCTAGCAGGGACTTCCTTGGGCTGGGGAGCGGTGCCTGCTCTGACCTGGCAGGCCGGGGTAAATAGTTGTACAGTCTTGTCTTGGCGGGCCGAGCCTGGCGTGGCAGCGGCCTGGTCTTGGCGGGCCGAGCAGGGCATCGCTGCGGCGGCCTGGATTGGCGTCGCAGCTGCGATGGAATCTGTGCGGGCCGGGCTGGGCGCTTCTGCGGCCTGGATTGGCGTCGCAGCTGCAGCCGGTCCTTGGCGGGCCGAGCCTGGCGTGGCAGCGGCCTGGTTCAGCACCTCACTTGCGGCGCGGACGAGCGTCGCTGCTGCGGTGGGGTCTTGGCGGGCCGGGCCTAGCATGGCGGCGGCCTGGGTCAGCGTCACACCTGCGGCGTGGAGGAGGGTCGCGGCGGCAGCCGGATCTTTGCGGGCCGGGCTGGGCATCGTTGCGGCGGCCTGGGCTCGGCGGGCCGCACCTGGCGTGGCTGCGGCCTGACTCAGCGTCGCCGCGCCGGGCATCTCTCCAGGGACCGCGGGCATGGCAGCAGGGGTCGGGGCACTCGCGCTGACAGGGGCAACACAGGACTCACCCATCGGTAACATCGTCGGGGCCTGAGTCGTCGCCGCTCGGTTTGGCACTCGTCGTGCGGTTCCCCTCTCATAGGCCTGAACCGCCGCAGCCATCTCCTGCAGCTCCGAACGTCCCTCTCGGATCTGCTGCACGATCCTCGCTTCCAGTCGGTTACTGAACTGGGCAAGCTCCCAGGACCACCAGGCAGCGGAACCCGGCTCTGGGCTCCTATCTTCAGACGCCATCTTCACCACGTCGTCGCCGCTCTGCAGATCTTTTCTCAGCAGCAGACCTCCGACTCTTCCTTGCAGTCTCAGTGCCAGTTCCTTCACTGCCTTGAACTCTTCTCCCAACAGCAGGCTTATCAGTTTCTGCTCTGCCTTTTCCAGCAGCAGGCTTCTGGCTCCCTTTCCTTCCCGACGTCTCTGAACGCCTCCGCTCTCATCACTTGCGAGGACAGGACTCTTCAGGGGATCTCTGGGTAGCCACACCTCTTCGTGGGCGGTAACTTCTCCCAGCGCGGGCTGCTGTTGTTTTTCAGCGCGCTTTTCATGGTGGCAATATGGCGGCGCTTCCAATTTTCCAAGCGGACCGCCCAGGCACATGGTCACCTGTCTGAACAGGTCTAGTCCTTATCCTGTTCGTGACGCCAGATGTGTGGGGCCCCGAGGCTCGGTGTCGGTGCAGCGGTGCATTACCTTCAGGGACTCCACGCGGCTGGATCTCGTCACAGGTAGGAAATCCTCTATTTTGATTGTCGTGACGCCACTCTCAGAATTGCGGTCAGTGGAGACCGCCACTGCAGGTTAGGGGTGCCTGGGGCTGATAGTAGGTGCAGTCAGTTGTAATAGCCTCCTGAGAGTGAGGCTTGCCCCAGGGTCCCGTGTAGGTGTGTGGAACTACAAGTCGCAGAATGACTCACACGCACAAGCAGGATGTCTTTCAGGGATTTTACTCACTGATGGTGGCAGGGTGAGTAACCCGGGCGTAGCTGGGATGAACCAGGCTGGAACCAGGTGTCCTTCAGGCTGACTTATGAGGGTGGCTACCAACTCGCCTTCCTTAGCCCGTTGTGTTTTGGGGTAACCCCTGCTTGAAGCCCTGCTGGGGTCGCCCAGGGAAGTTGCTGGTGCCTCTCTCCCCTTCTTTTTGGCCCGTTTGCTTGTAGCCTGGACCAGGTCACTCCGGCTGCTTGCCTCCTGTGAGCTATGGGCCCTCACTTTGGCTACGTGGCTGCGGACTCTGTGGTGTTGTCTTGGGGGTGTAAAGTGCCCCCTCATGCAGGTTTGGCAAAGGACAGGTGGATCTATCCCTGCACTGGGACCTGTTACCCGTTTGGGCCTGGTATCTCCCTGACAGTCTCCTTACTTTCCACTCCGTTGCTCTCTCTTTAGCCGTGTGTGGATTTCGGGCAGCACTACCAGGTGACCGTTCTCCCCCGTCGGTAGTCACTGCGCGTACGTTGTCAGCATTGTGTAGAGCTACAGGGTCTGCTTCTGCCCTCCCTGAACTTCACCACTCAACTGTCTTCGGCTCACTCTTCCCTCCTCTCCTGTTCTTGCCTACGTCACCTAGCAACCAGGCTCTCTACCACACCCGTTGAGTGGAGATGGAGGCTTCGCCCCCTCCACCCCTCGAGTGGAGATGGAGGCTTCGCCCCCTCCTGGGATCCCCAGGGGTCCTCTCAAAGGTACATGTGTGAGACCTGATCACTATGCGCCTGTGTAGTCACACCTCGGTCAGCCTTCTGGATTACCTGTTTTGTACTGTCCCCAGCATGGGTGCAGTACTCAGTGGTGCCTGACCAGGTCAGGGGCGCCACACAGTCACCAGCCCCAGTTCTCTCCTTTTCTGTAAGGGCACTGTTCAGGGATTCCGAAAGAGGACTAACTGGTTTCTGCATTATCATCTACATGGGAAAAGACTCAGAAGGACTTGCTTAGCATGGGTACTAGGTACAAGCGTGTGGCTAACGGTGGGTGTGTGCCAGGTTCGGACCTGCGTTTGAGTGATCTGGTGTGGATATCCACAAAAAACATTGGGCTTAATGTACCCTCACTTAACTTAGGTTCTCGTTTCAACGGTCCATTCAGAATTATGGCTGTCATCAACCTGTTGGCTTTCTGTCTGACCTTACCGTCATCATATAAGATCCACAATGTCTTCCACAAGTCTCTGTTAAAAACATTTGTGGGTTCAGGAACTCCTATTCCCATTCCTCCACCTCCAGTCTTGGTGGATGGTTCTTTGGAGTTCCAGGTATCAAGAATTGTTGATTCTTGGCTCGTCCGTTGCTCTCTACAGTACCTGGTTCATTAGCAGGGTTATAGCCCTGATGAAAAGAGCTGGTGTCCATGCAGAGCTTCTGGTTAGGGCATTCCATTGCCATCATCTGAAGAAACATGGTCCTGAAAGTCCAGAGGCCCCTAGTAGAGCGAGGGGTACTGTCACACAATCTATGGCACCAAACTTGTGAATGTCAGGACTACTTCCGATGCTGTTATCACAGCGGAGACAGACACTCCACAAGATAGTGCTTCTGAGTTGCACAGACAGGTTCGGATGTTGAACAGCTGTGCTCTTGTTAGCAATATGGCTTGTAGGAGTTAATTTCTGCTAGCCTGTGGATTACTGCATAAGGCCCTCTTCACATGCACGTGCCTTTACCCGCTCGGACACACGTAAACCCATTAAAATCAATGGGTTTATGTGCATGCATGTGTGCAGCCATTGGCCCGTGCCTCCGTGTGGAGGATGCACGGATGCATGTTCGTGTTTCTCTGGCAGCACGGTCCCGCACACGTACCACACGGATGTAGTGTGGATGCGGTTCCACGTGACACGCGCCGGAGAAACACACGTGTCATTTAAAAAATAAAAAAAACACATACTCACCTCCACGAGTCCTGCAGTCACTGCCGCGGCTGTCACCTGCATCCGTCCACCAGTGAATTTGAACAACGCATCTTCTTCACTGGGGCCGGAAGCAGCGTCAGCGGGGCATGGCCTGTGCCGGACACTGTCAGTAAGCACCACAGACAGCTCCGGAAGAATCAGGTAAGGCGGGGCTTTCCATTCTCCATGTGTTATTACGTCTAACACACGGAGAACACACGTAGTGCCATAACACGGCACACGGAGGGGAAAACGCACCTTTCACATGTCCGTGAAACACGTGCGTGATTTTCACGGACGTGTGAAGGGGGCCTAAGTCACATGTTACAAGCAAAAAGAGAGGGAAGCCAGCACATCTGAGAGTGGCATGCATCAAATAAAGTGTAAATTCACAGACTTATTCCAACTTTACCATAATACAAAATGATATGTCAGTTCTGACATTGTCCTGGTGTGTGTGACGTCTTGCTGCACATGCTGGGACCTGGGCTGCCTTTTATCCACAGTTGCCTCTTTTTGCGACATGGAACCGGTTATATAAAGGTCACAGGTATGCGTTGCTCTAATATGGTTCTGCTTTTAATTTATCTAGGAGGCCGCATGGCACAATGAAATATAAAATATTTGCCGTAATGTGACGCCCTGGCAAAACCAGGTAGTCACACAATTAGGCCACTGCACAACACCTATCCCCCACAGGGTTAAAACAGCTGACCTGGAACCCTAGTCACCCCCTCAGGGAAGGACAGACACACCTGTGGGCGGGATCAGGCGTATGGAGAACACCCACCTAGGGGTCTTGAGAGCACGGGGCGGGAAAAATAGAGAGAACAGTCTGAGTCTGAGTCATGCCGTAGTTTAAGGGCAATGCAGTCTGTAGCTCAAGTGCAAAGAGCAGCTGCGCCGGGGTTGGAGCCCTGGTGCATTGGCTAGGTGGCAGACAGTAGTCAGAGCCAGTAGGAGACGGGAAGACGGCTGCCGGAGATCCGAGGTGGACCGGGGCAGGGTTGTAGCCCGCCGGTACCGACAACGGAGAACCGACCCGGAAACCGTGCACAAAGGGGGTACTTGGACCCTGAAGCCAGGACCGGCACCAACGACCTAGCTAATTAACCAATTGAGGGCAGGATTTTAGGTCCTGTCCCAACCTAAGTCCCGAAAAGTGACAACCACCCACTGAGAGGGATAGGGCATCCGCAAGGGCCTGGTAGATCCCACGGGTCAGCGTCGACGGGCACGGCTCCCAACAGAAAAGACCGGGAGCGGACTCCCGTGTTACACATCGGGAAGTCTATCTCAGAAAAACACGAAGTGCAGAGGAAAGAGGCATTGACTACTAGCTCGGGTGTGGGACCAGATACGGAGGCCGGCCACCATCACCTTGGTTTACCAAAAGAACTGTGTATTTATTGACTCCACACATCAGTGCACCTTCATCCAGCACCAGGACAACCGAACTGAAGGCTGCTTTCACACATCTGATTTTTGCTGAGCGGCACAATATGGCGCCTTGCAGAAAAAACGCAACCAATTTTTTTTTGTTGCTGGTTGCGTTTTTCCGCATAGACTTGCATTAACGCCGTATTGTGCCGCATGGCCGGATGGAACGATGCCTGGCACGTTTTTTTGTGCGACAAAAAAAAACGCATCGCGCCGGATACGGCGTGATGCGGCGCCATATACAATGCAAGCCTATGGACGCTGGATATGGCGTCCTGTGACAAACACCGCATCCGGCATTTTTTTGCAATGCGCATGCTCAGTATCAAGACGCATCTGTCAAAAAACGGACGGGCCGCATGTAAAAACTTATGCAACGGATCCGGTTTTTTCGCCGCATCCGTTGCATAGGTTTTTGAGCCGGATTGAGCCGCACTGCAAAAACCGGATGTGTGAAAGCAGCCTTAGTGTGCTGATCCCTGCAATCCTGCACAACACTGGGCCCCGGGGGCATCCATCCCTACCCACGGAGGGGTTAACATCAAGCTGCCATCACATCTCCCCCGGGTATCCCACAACCGTAGCGGTGGTGCTACATCTCACCACACACCGTGGGTGGCGTCATAGACAGATTACAACAAATCCCGTACAATTATGTCGCGGGCGGGGAGGACGCCGCCGCTGCTGTGCTCTCGGTAGCGCTCGGGTCCGGCGCTGCTGCGATGGCTGCTCGGTGGCTCGAGCGGTGGACCGGATCTGGGGGCTCGAGCGGCGCTCCTCGCCCGTGAGTGAAAGGGGTGGTTGGATTGGGGGAATTTAGTTCATGACGCCACCCACGGGTTGTGGTGAGGTTGGGCACCACCGCTGCTGGTGACGGGGATCCCGGGAGCGATGGTAGGGAGCAGCTGGGATGTTGTTTTCCCCCTCCGTGGGTAGGGGTTGGTGGTCCCGGGGCCCGGTGAGGTGACGGGGAGGCCGGATTGGCAGGGTGCAGGGTCGACGGGACTGCGCAGCGCGGTGTCGGATGGCACGGTTGTACTCACTCAGCGACAAATGTACTCAAAGTCTCTGGTAAACCATACGGCTGGATGGACGGGTCCCGCAGCCGGCTGCTGTGGTTTCTCCTGGACGGTTAGTGGTGGCTGCCTTTCCCTGCACCTTTTGTGTGTGTTTGGTCCCGATGGCTTCCCACCGGTGACCCGCTCCCCAGCGTGTGTATGTGCCGGAGGAGCCCTTTTGCCCGCAGGCTCTGGCCCTTGGAACTCTAGCTGTGGCGGTAGCTGTATTTCCTTCCACTGGTTGGACGGTTGCCTTCTATTGGGTCTTGGCTGTTAGGAAACCCCTGGGGTTCCAGTCACTGACGGATTTGACCTTTTAACGGCGACTCCAAGCCTGGTCGGGGTCTGCAGGCCCTGCCGGTTTGTGCTGGCTTCACTTCGCTCCCCCGGTTCGGTACCGGCGGGCCACCGCCCGACCCCGGTCCTACGGTTCCGCGTTGATTCGCCTCTCCTGCAGATGGCCACCACCGTCTGCCAACCTTGATCTAAGTACCCGGGCCACATACCCGGACACGGTCAGTTTACTCCTTTCACCTTCACTTCCCTAACTGATCTCTCTTCCTTTTCCCGCCTCCAGGACTGTGAACTCCTCAGTGGGTGTGGCCAACCGCCTGGCTCCACCCCACCTGGTGTGGACATCAGCCCCTGGAGGGAGGCAACAAGGATTTTGTGTCTGGCTGATCTGCCTGTCTCGGGGTGGGGGTGTGTGTTGCAGTACCTGTGATGACCTGGCTAGTCCAGGGCGCCACATTCCCCCTTGGTTAAATGCAGACCGTCCGCGGGCTGCCCGTCCATCACCGGTTTTATTTTCCTTTTCTTTTAACTGTAAAAATATAAAAACATCAACAGTTTATGCGCATTTTAAATCTTCCCTTACGGGAGGCAGGTCACTTTAACCCCTTAACGACCTTGGACGTACTGAGTACGTCATGGTGACATGGTGCTAAACGACCCATGACGTACTCAGTACGTCCTGGCGAAATCGCGGTCCCGGAGCCCCGAGGAGTGAAATTTATTTACTTAAACTGTAGATTCGGGAAGGAGGGGACCTCTGCCTGACCTCAGGAGGGGTGGTGCCTCCTCCCCGAACCTACAGAGGCTGTGATTGGCTGACGAACGCCGCTCAGCCAATTACAGCCACTGTAATGTTCCAGCCATTGAAAATGGCTGGAACATTGAAATCCAGCCCTGATCAGTGCTGCTGTAGCACTGGCCATTGGCTGGAGCTGGGTGATCGATGCTTCACCCGCCCCCAGCTCTGATTGGAGAGACCGGTCTTGTGACCGCTCTCTCCAATCAATGTGGATCTGCGGCCTGTGACCGTCCCTGGAAGCCGAGGAGAGCGGTAAGTTGTTGTCCCCGCCGCCCGCCCCTGTCCCCGATCGCCCCGCCGCCCGCCCCTGTCCTTGATCGCCCCGCCGCTGCTCCCGCTTCACCGCTGTCCCCGCCGCTGCTCCCGCTTCACCGCCGCTGTCTCCGATCGCCCCGCCACTGCTCCCGCTTCACCGCCGCTGTCTCCGATCGCCCCGCCGCTGCTCCCGCTTCACCGCTGTCCCCGCCGCTGTCTCCGATCGCCCCGCCGCTGCTGCCGCTGTCTCCGATCGCCCCGCCGCTGCTGCCGCTTCACCGCTGTCCCCGCCACCATGCTCCCGATGCACCGCTGTCCCCGCCGCCATGCGCCCGCTGCACCGCTGTCTCCGCCGCCATGCTCCCGCTCCACCGCTGTCCCCGCCGCCATGCTCCCGCTGCACCGCTGTCTACGCCGCCGCTCCCGATCCACCGCCGTCCCCGCCGCCATGCTCCCGCTGCACCGCTGTCTCCGCCGCCGCTCCCGATCCACCGCCGTCCCCGCCGCCATGCTCCCGCCGCACCGCCGTCCCCGCCGCCATGCTCCCGCTGCACCGCTGTCTCCGCCGCCGCTCCCGATCCACCGCCGTCCCCGCCGCCATGCTCCCGCTCCACCGCTGTCTCCGCCGCCATGCTCCCGCTGCACCGCTGTCTCCGCCGCCGCTCCCGATCCACCGCCGTCCCCGCCGCCATGCTCCCGCTGCACCGCCGTCCCCGCCGCCATGCTCCCGCTGCACCGCTGTCTCCGCCGCCGCTCCCGATCCACCGCCGTCCCCGCCGCCATGCTCCCGCTCCACCGCTGTCTCCGCCGCCATGCTCCCGCTGCACCGCTGTCTCCGCCGCCGCTCCCGATCCACCGCCGTCCCCGCCACCATGCTCCCGCTGCACAGCTGTCTCCGCCGCCGCTCCCGATCCACCGCCGTCCCCGCCGCCATGCTCCCGCTGCACCGCTGTCTCCGCCGCCATGCTCCCGCTGCACCGCCGTCTCCGCCGCCGCTCCCGATCCACCGCCGTCCCCGCTGCCATGCTCCCGCTGCACCGCTGTCTCCGCCGCCGCTCCCGATCCACCGCCGTCCCCGCCGCCATGCTCCCGCTGCACCGCTGTCTCCGCCGCCATGCTCCCGCTCCACCGCTGTCCCCGCCGCCATGCTCCCGCTGCACCGCTGTCTACGCCGCCGCTCCCGATCCACCGCCGTCCCCGCCGCCATGCTCCCGCTGCACCGCTGTCTCCGCCGCCGCTCCCGATCCACCGCCGTCCCCGCCGCCATGCTCCCGCTGCACCGCCGTCCCCGCCGCCATGCTCCCGCTGCACCGCTGTCTCCGCCGCCGCTCCCGATCCACCGCCGTCCCCGCCGCCATGCTCCCGCTCCACCGCTGTCTCCGCCGCCATGCTCCCGCTGCACCGCTGTCTCCGCCGCCGCTCCCGATCCACCGCCGTCCCCGCCGCCATGCTCCCGCTGCACCGCTGTCTCCGCCGCCGCTCCCGATCCACCGCCGTCCCCGCCGCCATGCTCCCGCTGCACCGCTGTCTCCGCCGCCATGCTCCCGCTGCACCGCCGTCTCCGCCGCCGCTCCCGATCCACCGCCGTCCCCGCCGCCATGCTCCCGCTCCACCGCTGTCTCCGCCGCCATGCTCCCGCTGCACCGCTGTCTCCGCCGCCGCTCCCGATCCACCGCCGTCCCCGCCGCCATGCTCCCGCTGCACCGCTGTCTCCGCCGCCGCTCCCGATCCACCGCCGTCCCCGCCGCCATGCTCCCGCTGCACCGCTGTCTCCGCCGCCGCTCCCGATCCACCGCCGTCCCCGCCGCCATGCTCCCGATCCACCGCCGTGCCCGCCGCCGCTCCCGATCCACCGCCGTCCCCGCCGCCGCTCCCGATCCACCGCCGTCCCCGCCGCCATGCTCGCCACTGTCCTCGCCGCCGTCGCACCCACCTTTTTCAGCCGCTGCTGCCCCCGATCGGCGGCGGCCGCCGCCTCCTTCATCGGCTGCCCCTTCTCCATCGCCACACCACCTATCCCTCCATGTGCTGCAAGCCACCCTCCCCCCACGTGGGGGGAGGGTGGCTGGCTTTCAGCACATGTGGGGGGAGGGTGGCTGGCTTGCAGCACATGTGGGGGGAGGGTGGCTGGCTTGCAGCACATGTGGGGGGAGGGTGGCTGGCTGGCTTGCAGCACATGTGGGGGGAGGGTGGCTGGCTTGCAGCACATGTGCTGCAAGCCACCCTCCCCCTACATGTGCTGCAAGCCAGCCACCCTCCCCCTACATGTGCTGCAAGCCCCCCTCCCTCACCCTACATGTGCTGCAAGCCCCCCTCCCTCCCCCTACATGTGCTGCAAGCCCCCCTCCCTCCCCCTACATGTGCTGCAAGCCCCCCTCCCTCCCCCTACATGTGCTGCAAGCCCCCTCCCTTCCCCTACATGTGCTGCAAGCCCCCCTCCCTCCCCCTACATGTGCTGCAAGCCCCCCTCCCTCCCCCTACATGTGCTGCAAGCCCCCCTCCCTTCCCCTACATGTGCCATCTCTCTCTCCCATCAGACTCTGCCCCCCTCCCCGATCTGCTGCCTGCTCTCTCCTATTTTCCATCTACTGCCCCCTCTCACCCTCCTCGATCTGTTGCCTCCTTCATCTGCTGCCTCTTCTGTCTGCTGTGATCCTGCTGCCTAGATCCATCCTGTAAGGTAGGTATCCCCATCTCACCCCCCCCCCCATCCTCTGCCGCTCCTCCATCCGCTGCGCCATTTCCCATCCATCCGCTGCGCCATTTCCCATCATCCATCCGCTGCGCCCTTTCCCATCCTCTGCCGCTCCTCCATCCGCTGCGCCCTTTCCCATCTTCCATCCGCTGCGCCCTTTCTCATCTGCCGCCCCGCCCTCTCGCATCGCATTATCCAGCGCAGTTGCTCGCTTCCAGACTGCAGTGGATGATGCGATGCGAGACTCGTGCATTGCTCTCACGTTTGGCACTGGTCTTAGTGGCAGGCGCTCTTTTTTTTTTTTTTTTTTTTTTTTACTGATGTCTGTATTTTTTATTTCGCCAAACTAATTTTTTTTGTATGGGGGGGGTCTAGTTTCCAAAATGGGATCACATGTGGGGGAGCTCCATTGTTTAGGCACCTCAGGGGGTCTCCAAATGAAACATGGCATCTGCTATTAATTCCAATCAATTTTACTGTGAAATGGCGCTCCTTCTCTTCTGAGCCCCGCCGTACGCCCAAACAATTGATTTCCACCACATATGAGGTATCGTCGTACTCAGGAGAAATTGCACAATACATTTTATGGTGCATTTTTTTCTGATACCCTTGTGGAAAAAAAAGCTACCTGTTTGAAAAAACAATTTTGTGGTAAAAAAAAGAATAAAATATTTTCACGGCTGAACATTACAAACGTTTGTGAAGCCTCCAGGGGTTCAAAGTGCTCGCTAAACAGCTAGATAAATTCCATGAGGGGTCTAGTTTCCAAAATGGGGTCAATTGTGGGGGAGCTCCATTGTTTAGGCACTTCAGGGGGGTCTCCAAATGAAACATGGCGTCCACTAATAATTCCAACCAATTTTGCTGTGAAATGGCGCTCCTTGCCTTCCGAGTCCTGCCGTGCGCCCAAACATTTGATTTCCACCACATATGGGGTATCTGCGTACTCAGGAGAAAATGCACCATAAATTTTATGGTGCATTTTTTCCTGATACCCTTGTGATAAAAAAAGCTACCTGGTTGAAGCAACAGTTTTGTGGTAAAAAAACATTTTTTTTCTTTTCACGGCTCAACGTTATAAACTTCTGTGAAGCCCCCAGGGGTTCAAAGTGCACATCAAACATCTAGAAAAAATATTTGAGGGCTCTAGTTTCCAAAATGGGGTCATTTGTGGGGGAGCTCCATTGTTTAGGCACCTCGGGGAGTCTTCAAACCCGACATGGCGTCGGCTAATGAGTGCAGCTAATTTTGCACTCAAAAATTCAAATGGCGCTCCTTGCCTTCCGAGTCCTGCTGTGTGCCCAAACATTTGATTACCACCACATATGGGGTATCTGCATACTCAGGAGAAAATGCACGATACATTTTATGATGCATTTTTCCTGATACCCTTGTGAAAATACTAATTTTTATGGCTAAAGTAACATTTTTGTGTTAAAAAAGTAAAATTTTCATTTTTTCGTCTACATTGGTTTGGTTGCTGTGAAGCTCCTAAAGGGTTAATAAACTTCTTGGATGTGGTTTTGAGCAGAGTGAGGGGTGCAGATTTTAGAATTGGGTCACTTTTGGGTATTTTCTGTCGCCTAGGTTTCTCAAATCACTCCAAATGTGATGTGGTACCTAAACAATTTTTTTTTGTAAATTTTGTTGGAAAAATGAGAAATTGGTGATGAACTTTGAACCCTTCTAACTTCCTAACGGAATTTTTTTTTTTTTCAAAAATTGCGCTGGTGTAAAGTAGACATGTGGGAAATGTTATTTAGTAACTTTTTTGTGTGACATATCTCTCAGATTTATGGGCATAAAATTTCAAATTTTGAAAATTGCAAAATTTTCAAAATTTTCGCTAAATTTCCGAAATTTTCACAAATAAACGCAAAATATATCGGCCTAAATTTACCACTGACATGAAGTACAATATGTCACGAAAAAACAATCTCAGAATCGCCAGGATCCGTTGAAGTGTTCCAGAGTTATAACCTGTCAAAGTGACACTGGTCAAAATTGCAAAAAATGGCCGGGTCTTTAAGGTGAAAACAGGCTGGGGGCTGAAGGGGTTAACGTAGCAAAACACATGTATACACATTTTTTAATAACAACGGACGGACCGCTTCCGCTCTCCCACCCAGGCAACCTAGCCCTGATGCTGCCTCTAAGAAGTGGGCAGCACCCCTTGACCTCAGTCCAGATCCAGGCTGCCCGAGCGGGAACGGGTATGGCGTCTTGCACCCGGCTGTCACTTCAGGGGACCCCACGTCCATGGGGGACCCCTGACCCCCGGGGGATGGCCACCGGTCCAGGTGGTGGCCGGGCCCCAGCCTGCTCTGCTGCGGGCCTTTCCTCCAATCTGCCTCTCCGGAGGCGGCAATGGAAAACATGCTCCCAACTTATTTACAATCCCACCAGTTCGTGGGTGCTCTGCAAGTTCTCAGGCATGTCCATGAAGAGTTCCTCATGCCAACGGTAACAAAGGGTCCCTATGAGGACAACTTGCCGGCAACGGCCGGGTCAATCACGGTGTCAATCAGGTTACTTGCTCGGTTTGATTCATTCATTCTCTTAACAGGTTAACGGTACTGGGGGTCCCAACAGGGTCAACGGTGCAATGGAGGGACCGCTGCACGTTGCTTATCGGTCAGAGGATACAGTTCAAGGACCGGGTTAAGCTTCTTCCAGAAGATCTGCAAGGCATCAGGTTTTCCGTCATACTGCAGCAGCCAGGTAGCTCCGGGCACATAGGGCAAAGAGAACGGCATCACCTGAGCAACGGCGGGGGCCACGGCCTCCCCTGCTCGTGCGACCGGAGCACGGGCTGACCCATTTTCATCCACGGGTGCCGCTGCGGCTGCGACCGCCACTCCTCCAGTGGCTCCGTTGGGCGCAGACATCTTGTTGCCGCCCCCTTTGGTCTTTTCTCAGCACCTCCTCTTTAGGGGCGGGGCTTCAGCTTTCGCGCCTCCACTGCTTGAGAAGATGCTCGAGCGGGAAAATCTTCGCGCCCAAGATGGCGGATTCTGAAATTTTCGGCCGGACACCGCCGGCGGGGCACAAGGCGCACTTCTACCAGCCGGCAGAATGGTAAGGATCCTGTTCGTGACGCCAAGTTGTCGCAGGCGGGGAGGACGCCGCCGCTGCTGTGCTCTCGGTAGCGCTCGGGTCCGGCGCTGCTGCGATGGCTGCTCGGTGGCTCAAGCGGTGGGCCAGATCCGGGGACTCGAGCGGCGCTCCTCGCCCGTGAGTGAAAGGGGTGGTTGGATTGGGGGAATTTAGTCCGTGACGCCACCCACGGGTCGTGGTGAGGTTGGGCACCACCGCTGCTGGTGACGGGGATCCCGGGAGCGATGGTAGGGAGCAGCTGGGATGTTGTTTTCCCTCTCCGTGGGTAGGGGTTGGTGGTCCCGGGGCCCTGTGAGGTGACGGGGAGACCGGATTGGCAGGGTGCAGGGTCGCCGGGACTACGCAGCGCGGTGCCGGATGGCACGGTTGTACTCACTCAGCCACAAATGTACGCAAAGTCTCTGGTAAACCAAACGGCTGGATGGATGGGTCCCGCAGCCGGCTGCTGTGGCTTCTCCCGGACGGTTAGTGGTGGCTGACTTTCCCTGCGCCTTTTGTGTATGTTCGGTCCCGATGGCTTCCCACCGGTGACCCGCTCCCTAGTGTGTGTATGTGCCGGAGGAGCCCTTTTGCCCGCAGGCTCTGGCCCTTGGAACTCAAGCTGTGGCGGTAGCTGTATTTCCTTCCACTGGTTGGACGGTTGTCTTCTATCGGGTCTTGGCTGTTAGGAAACCCCGGTCCTACGGTTCCGCGTTGATTCGCCTCTCCTGCAGATGGCCACCACCGTCTGCAAATCTTGCTCTACGTGCCCGGGCCACGTTCCCGGACACGGTCAGTTTACTCCTTTCACCTTCACTTCCCTAACTGATCTCTCTTCCTTTTCCCGCCTCCAGGACTGTGAACTCCTCAGTGGGTGGGACCAACCACCTGGCTCCACCCCACCTGGTGTGGACATCAGCCCCTGGAGGGAGGCAACAAGGATTTTGTGTCTGGCTGATGTGCCTGTCTCGGGGTGGGGGTGTATGTTGCAGTACCTATGACGACCTGGCTAGTCCAGGGCGCCACAATTACGTCCCCCCTTTTATTTTGAAGTGTCCTCGCGACCCCTGGGTCCGGAGACCCCCTCGAGCGATACCGTAGATCCGGATCCGAGCAGCGCCGGCTGCTGGCGTGGCGGTGGCACAGTGACATGGCAGGGGTGGCTCAAAAAATTGATCAATTGTTTGCTAAAAATCTAATTTTGTATTATAGTACAGTTGGAATAAATCTGTGAATTTACACTTTTATTTGATGCATGCCACTCTCAGATGTGTTGGCTCCCCTCTCTTAAGTCACATGTTGCAGAAAGCCTATCATAGCTGCTTCTGCCCTTTTTAAGCTGATGGAGCTTGGTCACCTATTCTTATGGTAGCTTATGTGTACCGCCCCCGTAGCAGCAGCCGAGCCGCTCGGATCCGAAGCCACGGTGGCTCGAGGGGTCTCCGGACCCGGGGGTTCCGCGTGGACACTCGAATTAAAAAGGAGTGGGGGAGTTGCTGGAACCTGGCAGATGTCCCAAATGTAATGTCACCTACCATTTTTTCATGTTGGTCTTATGATAACGTAAGATGGTTCTCAAATATTTCATTTTTTTTTTTTTTTTAGGGAAACACCTAAAAATTCTATCAACTGATTTTCATTAAAGATTTAGCAGTTTAGTTGTCACAGGCATTTTGTTTCCCTACACCTTCCAACTTTGAAAGGGGTGCTCAGAAAAAATAACTACTAAAACTCTTAGGAATCTGTCAGAACAAGCTCAAATAACTCGTTCTGAAGTCAGCAGCACAAAGGCTATAAAAAATAAACTGGAAAATATTTGGTAAAACTCTAACAAAAATGATTTTTAGGCTGGAGAACATGTATTTAAGTAAATCAAAAAATCCAGAAAGGTGGACAATGCCTACTTTAAAAATTGTAAAATGCCAAGCAATATATTTATGTAATGAAGACAAATATTTGAAAATTCTCCCTTTTGTCTGTCAGGGTATACTGTCAATTAATCTTGTTTTTATGCTGAAGATCCCACTGTATACGATATAATATTTTTATCTACAACAGATCATTCTTATGAATGTCCATAGACAATTTTTTTTACATTCTCTTATCTGGTTACTCTACCAGGGCCAGTCACCATATGTTTACCCTCACCCCTTTTCCCACAATGGTAAACACCGGTTATGGGGAAACGGTTACCGTTATTCCACCTACTGCTTTAATCATGTCTCTGGCTGTCACACCACACATAATATTTAGATTTTTCTTTCACTTTCATTAGACTGCCCTTGTATGGCGCTGCTCAAATTTATCCTGCGCTCTATGCTGAGCGCTTAGACCCAGGATTACATGTAAATGTCTTAAAAATGTGAATTCAAACAAATTTCTCAATGAAAAATTCACTGTTATGATGCAGAGGGAGTCACTTTGAAATCATGTCTGTCCTGTGATCCGGTGGTGTCCATGTTTTTACACCTCTTTTCACTCTCCATTTATGTAAAAAATTGGGTTTGTCTTGTAACTCATAGAGGAGCAAAAGGAGGAGGAATAGGAGGAATATTAGATGATTCACACATAAAAAAGGTAAATTGTAAAAGTAACAGCAGTGGACACACAATTTGAGCTTTGCGTACCAAGGCACTTGTTAGTAACATCAGCAGAAGGAGCAACAGCAGACACAGAAGCCACGACAAAGGTGTCACAGACTGGTGTAATGCAAGATCAATACAGCACATTGAAAACTACATCATCGCCTAGTCTGCACAGTCTGTGACTGGGTGGAAAGTAATTGGAGATCCATAACTTGCTCATATTGATGAAATATGTCTGTACTTTCAGACCAAAGTCCATTTTCAGAGGTCCAAGTCCATGGTGAGTTGGTGGCGGGGTAACACTCAAGCTTGCTTCCCCTGTCCCCTCCCACCAACCATAGACAAGAGAAAGGAAATCAATGTCTTCTTCATCTACTGACTGTTACATGCCCATCACCTCTTCCTCTTCCCCCTTCTCCATTTGTTCCTTTGCGCCTGCATCTTCAATAATAGTTTGTCTGGTACCATGAGCCCCCTCGATCGCTATACTCCACCCTCCCATGCCAACCACCTGTGCAACAAATGTCCAGGCTTTAGAGATATCGGTATCCTTTACACATCCTCCGCTTCTTCTTTTCATTTGTATGGGACCCACACCTCCTCCTGCAGACTATTCAAAGTGTGCTTCAGCATGTACATGATCGAAATTGTGATGCTCATAGTGGCATCGTCAGCGCTTACCATCTACGTAGCCATTTTGAAACTATGCAGAAGGGTGCTGAGGTCCTTCATCTGTGCCCACTTCGCAAGCGTGATTTGGCCCACTAACAGAATGCATAGGCCCAAGCTATGCATCATGACATACCGAATTAGGGTTCGTTACTGCTGATACTTTTGTGGCAACATGTGGAATTCCATCGTGTCGGAATATCGCATATCAACCGGTTAACTGGTAGGCAGAAAAAACCCTGTAGCGAGGTACTGTTGAAATGTGTATCACATTAAGGGATATGTTGAGGGCACAGGTGAAGGCCCTAGGGGAGGTGGAGGAGGGTGACGCAGTAGATGAAGTCATAGATGGATAGGTTGTTCTGCAAGCCTTGGGGATTTCAAGACCTGAGGGTATCTTTTGTCTTTATTTTTTTAATCATTTTCTCTTCGGTACATGAGGACTGTAGTTGGGAAAGGGGAGTGGGGTTGTTCTAGAACCTCCTTGCCCTAAGAGTCACCCTCCCCCTCTTCCTGCCCTGGCAAGCACAGTACAGTACCCGTGCACTTCAGATATCTGAATCTCATCATGATCATCTTGACCCACAGTGGTTAACGTCTGATGATGAGGGTCTAGATTATGCTCAGACCCTAATTAGTCCTTCCACGGATCCAACTGATAAAGATTTTGGTCATTTGTGCACATGCTTTCCTTCTATTGAGTCTGTAAATCTTTGGAGCTGACCTCTGAGGCCCATGGAATAAAAAGTGTGAACAGCTCTGCAGACTCACTCATCTGTGGTTCCCCACAGTCAGTTAGGTGGTTGGAGAGTTGTGACACAGGGGAAACAAGGGTAAATGGAGTGCTACCTCTGAGGACTGTACTATGTGGGATGCTGAGGCGGAAGAAGAGGAAGAGAAGCTACTTGATGCAGTACTTGCCATCCACTGTAGAACATGGGCATCATCTACAAGTTGTACCACTGTGCGGCTGCCAAAAAAAGGGAGTTGAGTAAGGCTGCTTTCACACTACGTTTTTTTAACATGCATCCTGAACGTTTTTTTAATGCAAAAACGGATCCAGTGCAAATGCGTTTTCATTTCAATGCATTTGCAATGGACTCGTGTCAACATGCGTTCACCTGCGTTTGCGTGCGTTATAGTGAGGATCCAGTGAGTTGCAGTTTTTTAACATTTTTCAAAAACGCTACTTGTAGCGTTTTTGAGCTGCGTCCAAATACTGCAAATTGCTGGATCCTGACTATACTGCATGCAAACGCATGTGAACGCTGGCATGCTGATAGACAGGATCCTGCTTGCTCTACTGAGCATGCACAGAAACCAGCCTCGGGTGATCAGTCCCTCTCTCCCCCTCCCTCTCTGTCTCTCGCTCCCTCTCCTCTCTCTCCCCTGCCTGAGAGCTGCGGACACTCGTAACCAAGATAAATATCGGGTAACCAAGCAAAGCGCTTCTCTTAGTTACCCGATGTTTACGTTTGTTACGTGTGTGTGACGCCCTGGACCCCAGGGGTCACAGGTAATAACATCTACCACATACACACACACCCCCATCCCCTGTGAGGTCACACACATGTCACCCGAAAGGGAGACCTGATACCTCCCTCAGGGCTAGTAGAGCACACCAGGTGGGCGGAGTCAGGCAGAAAGGCACGCCCACCGAGGAGACTACTGTCCTGAGGCAGGAAATGAAAAGAGTTCAGTCAGGAGTTTGGAGGAGAGAACAGTTTGAGAGTTGACAGTGAGTGGTAGTTGAGCAGCTGTCAGGGACCCAGGTAGGAGCCTGGGCCCCTCCCTTGGAAAACGTCAGGCAGGCAGATGGTGGTGGCCGTCTGCAGGAGTACCGGTACAGCAACCAGCAGAACCGTACGGACCGGGCCTGGGTTGGAGCCCGTCGGTCCCGAACTGGGGAGTCAACCGTGTACCGAAGCACCAACAGAAGGGTACTCAGACCCCGTTCTAGCTTAGAAGCCACTGAGTATAGGCAAATTGACTGATTGCTGGCTGGACCTCACGGGTTCATCCACACCCAAAGTCCCGAAAGAAGGCAAAAGCCCACCGAGACCGAGTGAGCGCCACCGCCAAGGGCCAAACAACCGACGGGAGGGTAACTGAGGGCTCCTCCAGCAGCTCAACGCCGGGAAGCGGGCTACCACTGCTCAGGCAGGGGAGCCGCAACACAACATCCAGAGGTGCATGGGAAAAGGGGCCACCATCAATCCCACAGGGGACATCAGCAGCCGGCCGCGGGAACCGACCACATCCAAACTTTGGTTTACCAGTGACTCTGAGTGTGAATTAATCGTGAGTACACCAGTGCCATCTGGGCACGACACTACACTGCGGCACGGCACCCTGCACCCCGACAACAACATCAGCGCTCCAGTCCCCGCCGAACCGCGGCCCCAGGACACACGGCCCCTACCCACGGAGGGGCTAACATCTCAGCTGTGGCCGCAACACCGATCCCGGACGAGGCTGCCATCACTTCAGCCGCAGCGGTGGTGCATCTCCCGTCACCACAACCCGTGGGTGGCGTCACGACCCGTTTCACAATCACCACCCCTCACCGCCTCCCCTTAACAAGAGCCACAGAGAACCTGAGCCCGGACCTCGAGCGGCTCGACCCGAGCAAGTGGAGGAAGCGGCCGGGCCCCTCTCAGGGCGGTACATGTGCAGGGAGCAGGCAGTCCGGCTCCTAGCACCTGCGGATGCTCGTAACAAACGTAAATATCGGGTATCCAAGCAACTTACCCGATGTTTACCTTGGTTACGAGCCTCCGCAGCTGTCAGATGTCGGCACCCAGTCTATCACGTTCAGTTCCAATGACTCCCGATCACAGGGCTCCAATGCCCGCCCATAAACTTAAAGTGACAGGATCCTGCAAAATAACCACATGCGTTTGCATGCATTTTTTTGCTGTAAAAGCAGGATCCGCTTTTACAGCAAAAAAACATGACACATGTTAAAAAAACGTAGTGTGAAAGCAGCCTAACTCGTCCAGTAAAAGACGTTGTCAGCTGTCTTTGGATAGGACTAGCTAGTGTTTGTTCAGTAGAGCTTTCAGTAACATTAGCACCTGTGACGCCCTGGAGGCAGGTTGGAGGGAGGGCCCTCAGCAGAGCAGGCTGGGGCCCAGCCACCACAGGAACCGGTGGCTACCCTCTGGAGGGGAAGGACAGATCCTGCTCGGGTAACTTGTGCTGGACTTGGGTCAAGGGGTGCTGCCTGGGTTTTAGGGGCAGCATCAGGGCCAGGTTGCTTGGGTGGGAGAGAGCGGAGACCGTAACCGTAAACCATTTTGCAACGTTTAAGAAATGTGCCTCCCGTTGTGGGATGATGTTATAATTTATGTTATGTTACCGTTTTACCCTTTTTATATATTTTTCAGAAAATAAAACCGGTGTTGGACGGGCAGCCCGCGGACGGTCTGCATTTTGCTAAGGGGGAATGTGACGCCCTGGGCAAGCCAGGGGTCACAGGTCATCACACCACCACACCCTACACCCCAGTTAGGAACACCCAAGCTACCAAAATCCTTGTTGCCTTCCTCCAGGGGCTGATGTTCACACCAGGGGGTGGGCCAGGCGGTTGGCTCCGCCCACCGAGGAGTACACAGCCCTGGAGGCGGGAAGAACCAGGCAGATAGAGTTAGGGGAGTAAAGTAGAAGGAAGTAGTAGTGGAGCTAAAGAGAAAAGCTGAAGTGACAGAAAAGTGACAGTAGTAAAGCCTGAAGTTGGTCCGGGTGTGTGTCCCGGACAGTGCCAGCAAGGTCAGCAGACGGCGGTGATAGTCCGCAGGGGTGACTGCTCGGAGATAATGTTCGCTACGGCAGCAATCACAAGTTATCGCTGCTGCGACGGGGGCGGGGACTATCGCGCTCGGCATCGCAAGCATCGGCTTGCGATGTCATAGTGTGCAAAGTACCCCTAACACTGATTTGGTCTGGTTGTTGAGTGTTGCCTGTAGCAAAAGGGCTCCCAGACTGGCAGGCATGCAGCTACCTTTCACTCATTTACCTCTCTTACTATTCTTAACTGTGTCAATCAATAACAGTCTATGAAGCTAATATTGCTGCCACCTTACTGTGGCTGAGCAGAAAAGCAATTTTAGATGTTGCATGAGGTATAAGGGCTCTCAACACAGCAGACCTAAGCAGTGACTCACCCACCTTCTTCTTTATTTTAACTAAATTTGAAAGCTGTAAATGCTGGGCTAGACATTGTCTCGTGCATGGCCCATGCCTGACTGCTGCGCAAAGATACTATGGGTACTCTGGGGCAACTTATACCACAGTCCTGGTGTCTCACATTAGAGGCTATACATAATTTTCATTACATAGTATTCATTTATTTTTCAGGTGCTGGGGCAGAATACTGACAGGGAATGTGTGTGCAGATGGCGGGCAGAGGGCGGGGCTGGACACTGCTATCTGGGCGGTGCCAGGTGTGACTGTGAAGTTCAGCAGTCACACATGTCATGTTTGATTGAGCTGCAGGTAAATAAAGTGGCTGCAGAGAATAAAGGGATAATTCAAGAGAAACAAAAGTTAGAAAACAAAAAACAAATAATGTAGGGATGTTTTATATGACAATACAGCACAGATTAGCTTAAAATGTTTTTTGGAGTTTATGTTGGACAACTCGTTTAATCTTGGGCTGTTTCTTTATATTCATCCCTGAATCTCATGACCGTGAGTTCAGCTTAGTATTACATGCTACCTGGGCTGGTTTCTGGCCCGATATAGTCCTGCTAATGAACCAGGCCTATATTTAATGAGGAAATGGTTGCAGCCTACTGGATTGGCAGAATCCTGTTTCACTGGGGCTAGTGAAAAGTTTCTGTTGGCCTGTTGGGGTTGTGGGAGAGCTAGGTGCCACACTGGAGGTTGCGCGGTCTGCTCTGTCCCCCCTTCCCGTGCCTCCCTGTGCCCGTGGGGACAGGAGGTGTCAGTGTAAAGGCTCCGTCACACGCAATGACTTATCAAACGATATAGTCACAGATTATACGATTTGCCCGTGATGCACAAACGACGGGGGTGGGTACACTCACTGGCAATATCGTTAACGATATCGCTGCGTGTAACAGGGCCTTTACACTATGCCACTGACATGCACCTTGAGGTCACGGAACGTCACAAGTTGGCGGAAGTGACAAGGTCATATTGCGTGACTCTAATGTATTACAGATGTCGGGGTGGGGCTACGAGGTGCAGTTACGTCACGGACTGACAGCTCCACAAACAAGCGGACGGACATCTGTGACACTAGGTTTTTGCCACCTAATCTGAAAGCCGCATACAGAGACACTGATCAAGGCCGGCTCCAGGTTTTTGTGGGCCCCGGGCAAAAGTTTCTCAGTTGGCCCAATGCACCCGCGCACATACACAGATACATACACATACAGGCATACATACATACGTATACATATTTGAAGACAAGTTCACAAAAATACATAAAGACCAGGGGCGTAACTACCGTGGTGGCCATTACGACCGGGCTCGGGAGGTTAGGGGCCCGCGGCCACCCGGCAGATCAGCAGCCAACTCCTTTCTGTGAGAGAGAAGCTGCGCTGTTCTGCCGCAGACCACGTGGCGCGGCGGCCGCTACATGATCCGGTCGCCGCCGCTGACACCGGGCCCCCCTGCCTGGTGTCAGCGGTGGTGGCACTGGGCTCCAGTCACCATGCTCCCGTCACCGCACACTGTTTTGTTATTGCATAGAGCAGACGGCAACGCTCTATGCATCATCATTCTTCACCCCGTGCCTGTGCGGTGACGTCACTCCTGTGCTACTGCTGTGTGTGGTGAGAGCACAGAGTGCAGGAGGACGCCGACCGGAGCCACGGGGGAATGAGGACAGAAGTGAGGACGAGCAGCGGTGAAACAAGTAGAGGAGAAAGCCATGGAACCCATAGGGTGGAGGGGCGACATGACTAGAGGGAAGGGAAGGAGTGATGTGGTTAATGGAAACAGGAATGGTTTGTTTATAAGGCAGAGTAAAGGGATTGGTGGGTAGGAGGAGTTCCCTGGAGGAAGAGGTGGGACAGTTGAGGGGTGTAAGTAAAGGACTTTGACTTACCCCCTCTCTCTTGACTTCCGGATATGGAACGATCTGACTGGAGACTGGAGAGGTTCCTATAAGTAAGGTGTCAGGACGTCACCTTCTATTTCTCCATGGAGGAGTGGGAGTATTTAGAAGGACACAAAGATCTGTACAAGGACGTCATGATGGAGGTTCCCCAGCCCCTCACATCACCAGACTTCCGGATATGGAACGATCCGGACGTGCGACAGGATGGCTGCTACCCGGGAGCAGCGGATTCATCATGGCAGTGCACGGGCCCCTGGCAGCGCGATCCCACGTCTTGGCTGCTGGGGGTTAACCCGTTGGCACTTTCCCCTCGCTCCCCTGTCAGCTGCGGGCGGCGTCCCCCCTCCCTCATATCTCAGGTACTTGCCGTGTGCGGGGGGAGCGAGGAGGAGATGCGAGAGCCCCTTCGGGGACCCTCCGCGGTAGGACGTGGGCAGGGCAGTACTCAGCTGCTGCTCCGGCCGCGGGAGGAATCTCCGTCCGGGCCGCGGCAGCCGGGAGGGGGGCGTGGCTTGGCTGCGGCCTACTTCCGGTCCGAGCCGCGGCCTGGATTGCTGGATGCGGCGGCTCCCGGACGGGGAGAGCGCCCGGCGGTGACAGAGGCCAGCTTTACCCCTCGCGGAAGGCGGGGGGGGGGCCGCGGAGCTGCAGCCAGTGGTGGGTCCGGCACCAGGGCAGGCGGGCCTGGGGCGACGGGTGCCCAGGAAGCGTCGGTGAGTGGGGGTGACGGCAGGGGCCCTGCAGTTCCTGCTTGGTCACCCAGATCAGGTTGCAGCTCCCGGCCGCGGCGGTCTCCCCCAGGAGGGGGAGGGCCCAGCGGACAGAGGCTTTCATGGGGCCCAGGAGGGCTGGATGCGGCGGCTCCTGGCCAGGAGAGCGCCCGGCGAGGACGGAGGCCAGCGTTACCCCCCCCCCCCCGCGCGGGTGGAGGGGGGGGGGGGCCGGGGGGCTGCAGCCAGCAAGGGGTCCGGCACCAGGGCAGGCGAGCATGGTGCGACGGATGACCGGGAGGCGTCGGTACGTGGGGGTGACGGCGGGGGCCCTGCGGTCCCCGCCTGGTCACCCAGAGCAGGCGTGCAGCTCCCGGCAGCGGCGGTCTCCCCCAAGGGGGGGAGGGCCCGGCGGACGGATGCCTTCTGGGCCCAGGAGGGCAGGAGGCTGGCGGCTCTGGATGGGAGTCTGCTGGCAGCGGGTCGGGCCACAGGTACCCCCTGTCCTTGCAGGTAGCAAGGGGGGGTCAGGCCAGAAGATAAGGCCCGCGGTGGCAGCCCGTAGGACGGGACGGTTTCCGGGGTTGTCGCCGCGGGACAGAAGATGGAGCTTGGAGGATGGTGCCCACGCGGCGTACCAGGAGGACGGCCGTGGTGGTGGCAGCGCTTCGGCGGCGTCTGCATTACATGAGCCAGAGGCGGTCGGCTCCAGCGAGGAGGAGGAGGAAGCAGCGACGGATGAATCAGACGTCCGGATGGCGTGATTTTTATTCCAGGATATGCCGGGTCACGGTTGGGTGAGACGGCCGTGGATTTGGCAGGGCTGGGGGGGGGGCGGCTGCGGACACGGCAGCGCCGAGTGGGTTGGTGTTTTGACCAGGTATGGGGTTTACTGAAGTGGTGTATACGGTTGTGGAGAGTGCGCATGCACCGCAGGCGGCATGGACGGGATCGGTGGTTAGTAGGCGCAGGTGCGGCAGGCAGAGTGAGGGCGCATGAGGCGGCAGGGGAGCATTTTCGGGCAGAGGCGGCAAGGGCTGTGACAGAGTGAGTGGTGAGGAACGAAGAGGGGGATGAGGTGGTGCGTCTGGCTGACAGTGGCCAAGTGTGAGAGGTATGGGTGCTTCAAAGGCCCGCTTGGGGGGGCTCACTTGCTGGAGGATGTGAGGGATAAGATTTGAATGGGGAACGTGTAGCAATAGTTTCGCTGCTCCCCCGGGAACAGTTTCACCTGGATTAGGTTAAGCCAAGTGATTCCAGGAAGGATAAGTAGAGGGAGGGGAGCGCCGGTGGAGGCTCACCCTCGTACATTTGCAACGTGGCTGCGGGCATTTGCGTTTTTTGGCAAGGGTATCGGGGGAAGGAATTGGGTAATTGGTTCGGCATGGTTCGGTTATATGGATCCATTTGGGGTGGCTTGTTAGGTCATATGGCGGTTTAGTCTGGCTTCAGTACGCCGAGTAATTTCAGCAAGGGAAGGTGTTGCGTGCCAGTATGCGGTAGGATCATACGGGCACATCCTTATGGCTGCAGTGGATGGCGGCTCCTAGTCAGCCCCCCCCCCCCCTTTTTGGGGGGTAGTTGGCTGTTCGGGGCTTGGAACCCCGGCGACACGGACGATGAGGGTTTTTTGGGGGGAATAGAAGGATGGGTGGTGCAGATTTGGCGCGGACGGTTGTCTTAAGCATAAGTGTTGGGTTGTGGTAAGGAACATAGTAATTCTGCGTCATTCTATTTATATTGGTGGATCTTTGCCTCCTTATTGGAAGTTTGCGCTGGGCTAGGGGACACCTGGTGGTTGTCAGTGGAAAGAGGGGTCAGGAAGTGGTGTTGGGCAGGATGGGTGGGCCATTCGGGGCCCTCCTTGTCACGATTGGGTTTCTCTGTTGGGGGGTAGTGCCGGAAATGAGCCGTATATAGATGTATATATTTCGGCTTGTTCAAAACGTATCTTATCTGGAGGAGTCATCGGTGTATGCCTGCTTGGCTCCAGAATTGTCGGCGGTTTATTATGTGTCGTTTGACAGAGGGTGGGATTTGGTAAAGGCGGTGAGCCGGGGAGCATTGATGGCAAAGGCGAATTTGGAGGCGGCATTTAGGTTGTTACTGGTCCACCCTGCTAGCTAGCAGTTCTGGTGCTGCGGTGGGGAGGGGAGTTATTATTATGTTGATCGGTGGGTGCTAATGGGTTGTTGTCCCATTTTATGTTCCTTTGGAGGCGGTTATTTCTTGGTGGAGTGGTTTGTGCGTGGTGTGTCCCAGCTTACACCTCTTATTCATTATAGGTTGATTCTCTTTACATCGGGTTGGCGGGTTGATGATTCGTTGAGGTTGATTGTTTTGTTACAGATGGTGGTGGATACTCTTTTGGGCCTGTTGGCGCAGGCGAAGACTGAGGGTCCAACGCCAGTGATACGGTTTGTGGGGATAAAGTTTGATGTTATGGTCAGAGGGGTAGGATTCGTGGGTAATGGTGTGGTCCTATGGGCTGCGATAGAGGCAGTTAGGTCAGCTAAGACGGTGCGGTTTCAGGCGGTGCAGTCTTTGCAGGGGCGGTCGAACCACGGGTGCAGAGTTACGCCGCTGGGGTGCGTGTCTGCTGGACGGCTGGCGATGGCTGCGCCAAGGGTGCAGCCATCGGATCCTTTGTGTGTGGTCACGAGGGAGATCAATGATGATCTGATGGTGTAGGAGGTTTTTTCTTACGGCGATTTAGTGGCCGCGGATTGTGGCTGGGTAAGGTGCTACCTGATGGAACGTAGCTGCGGTACTCGGAGGCAGCGGGTCCAGTTGTTTTCTGGTTGGGCATTGTGGGGTAGCGCTTCCAATCGGTGGTAGTGGTCGGGTGGTGGAGGTTGGCAGTTTTTTCCAAGAGGAAGGTGTGCTGTCATTCTGGCTATCAGTTGGTGGAGAATTCGATTAATAGTTGGTTTGCTAATCCTGGGGCCAAGGGTGGCGTACTTGCGACAGTTGGTTTCTCAATTGGATGTGTTTTAAAAAAAAAAAAAAAAAAAAAAAATGTTATGCGTGGCGCAACCAGTACTGGGGTTCGCCAAGGGAATAGCAGCTGCTGTGTTTCCTTCCAGTTCTGCAGGTCTTGGGAGTTGAGGCCGGGTAGCAGACGAGGTGGGCACGGTGTGTCCGGAGGGCTTGTGGAGTCTGGTGTGGCTGTGTTGGGGAGCGGCTCGGTGCCCAGTGACTGAGGTTATTTGGGGCTGATATTCAGAAGTATGGGTGGCGCGGATAACGTTTGGGACAATGTGTGAGGAAGGCCCGGTGGAGTATTTGATGGTGGCGTTGGCAGTGGTGAGTAACGGTTTTCAGGCTGCTAGGCCGGCGTCCGCAGTGGAGCAGAGGGTGGCGGCTGTGGCTGTCTTGTTAAGGATTAGATGTGGAGAGATGTTTTCGCAGGATCTTAGGGCGCGGCAGGCCTTGAAGGGTTTGGTCGTAAGGGTGTGAGGGAGCGGGATACAAGGGTCCGTCTCCGTTGTTTTGTGGCAGCGTTTGGTGAGTGGTTTGTGGCGGCTATGTTCATCTGAGCACGAGCGGGTTTTTGTTTCCCTTGTCCAAAACGGTTTGTGTTAGCCTTTTGGGGGGCTTTGAGATTGTGGGGTTGGTCAGCCCATCTACGGTCAAGAGCGGAGGTTGGATGTTGGAGGATGTGTCCGAGGTGGTGCAGTGGGTTGAGCGCCGGCTTTGTCGCTCACCGAATTAGATTAGGCGGGTGGTGAAGGTTGGTGTTGTTATACGCGGTCCCGGGTGCGGAATTATGTTGTGAGGGCGCCCAGGCTCATTATTGTGTCGCGTTTGTTAAGGTACCATTTTGTGGCAGTGCTGCAGACTTGATTGCAGGTGGCGGGGGTGGGCGCCCGGAATACTATGGGTCGTATTCCTTCTGGATTGGGCTGCCACGGAGGCCCCTCGGTGGGCTCAGAAAAGGGGTTGTGAGAAGTATTGGGAGGTGGGAGTCCTCTTGTTTCGGTGTTACGTTTGGCCTCAGTTGTTATCGGGTTAAGGCAATGGGGGCATTTGAGTCTTTTGGGAGTGGAATGGGTTGGCGTAACAGGTTGGTGTTATCTGTGGGTTTATAACCCCTGGGTTTTTGTGGTGAGGGTGTGCCTCATTTGGATATTTGGGCATTCGTTGGTTCTCGGGGCCTCGACGGTCTGAGGCTCGCCTGAATGTTGCCAGTTGGGTCTGGACGGGTCGATGGTACTGGTCCAGTAAATTGGAGGCAGCGATTTGGTATCTCGAGAAGTTATTTATGAATGTTTTAAAAAAAAAAAAAAAAAAAAAAAATTGTTGGTTTGTTGCATTGTGGAAGACATACCCGGGCTTAATCGTGGGGTAGTTTTGATAGTGTGACCAGGTTGGAATGGCGTGTGGCTCGTGCGATAGGCAGTATCAATCGAGCCTTATTGGGGGGGCGGCGCCAAAAGTTGGTGGCGCTGAACTGGTGGTTTTGGGGATGCGATGGGGGTGCATCTTCACGTGCTTGGTGCTGTTTTGTGGACGCTGGGATTGCGTGGAGGTGTGGTACAAGCTTTTGGTGTGTGGCGGGTCCAGGCCACGTAAGGAGTCACGTGCCCTGTCCTGTGGCGGGGGGTAGGTCTGGTCCAGAGGCGGTTGAAGGCAATGGTAACTGGACAGAGAGACACCATCTTGGTATGGTGGCTCCAGGTTCCGGGATGTTGCAGGCACGGGGTTCTGCAAAGTTGGGGGGTTAATCCGTAGGTGATTAATACCTCATCTCTGGGTCGGTGTGTTGCGGCCAGGGATACTGGGGTGAGAAGTGGTTCCTGGACTGGGCCTACTCAGGGTTGTATATTTACTGTATTGGTTACTGTGTTACCTATTGTTATTTGTTGGGGTCGCCCGTTGGACGGCGCCCCCTTGTGTTAGTATGTAAATAATAGGTAATAAAGGCTGCTGTGGCCAATTTTAAACCAAGTCACATGCAGTTCGTGTATTATTTACAGATGGTATTGGTGGGTAACACACATACAGCACGACTGGAGAATCCTTCCTCAATGGTCAAGAAAGCCATGGAACCCATAGGGTGGAGGGGCGACATGACTAGAGGGAAGGGAAGGAGTGATGTGGTTAATGGAAACAGGAATGGTTTGTTTATAAGGCAGAGTAAAGGGATTGGTGGGTAGGAGGAGTTCCCTGGAGGAAGAGGTGGGACAGTTGAGGGGTGTAAGTAAAGGACTTTGACTTACCCCCTCTCTCTTGACTTCCGGATATGGAACGATCCCCGCCCACCCTCCCTTGTGTTTAATGCCGAGGGGAATTTGGTCTGGGTTGTTTCTTTGTCACAGCAGCGGGGGGTAGGTCTGGTCCAGAGGCGGTTGAAGGCAATGGTAACTGGACAGAGAGACACCATCTTGGTATGGTGGCTCCAGGTTCCGGGATGTTGCAGGCACGGGGTTCTGCAAAGTTGGGGGGTTAATCCGTAGGTGATTAATACCTCATCTCTGGGTCGGTGTGTTGCGGCCAGGGATACTGGGGTGAGAAGTGGTTCCTGGACTGGGCCTACTCAGGGTTGTATATTTACTGTATTGGTTACTGTGTTACCTATTGTTATTTGTTGGGGTCGCCCGTTGGACGGCGCCCCCTTGTGTTAGTATGTAAATAATAGGTAATAAAGGCTGCTGTGGCCAATTTTAAACCAAGTCACATGCAGTTCGTGTATTATTTACAGATGGTATTGGTGGGTAACACACATACAGCACGACTGGAGAATCCTTCCTCAATGGTCATGAGGACAGAGCTGCGGTGGAAGGAAAAGAGAGGTGAGTACTTGTTTTTTATTTTTTTTTTATAAATCAGTGAGTATACGGGGAGGCTGGCTGCAGGACACATGCAGTCCTTGGGTGGGGGCTGGCTGCAGGAAACATGGAGGCCATGGGGGCCTGGCTGCAGGACACATGGAGTCCTTGGGGGGGCCTGGTTGCAGGACACATGGAGGTCCCGGGGGGGCTGGCTGCATGACACATGGAGGTCCTGGGGGGTGCTGGCTGTATGACACATGGAGGCCCGGGAGGGGGCTGGCTGCATGACACATGGAGGCCCTGGGGGGGGGCTGGCTGCATGACACATGGAGGCCCTGGGAGAGCTGGCTGCATGTTATGGAGGCCCTGGGGGGGCTGGCTACGTGACATATGGAGGCCCTGGGGGGGGGTGGCTGCAGGACACATGAAGGCCTGGAAGAGCTGGCTGCATGACACATGGAGGCCTGGAGGAGCTGGCTGCAGGACACATGGAGGCCTGGAAAAGCTGGCTGCATAACACATGGAGGCCCTGGGGGGGGGGGGCTGGCTGCATGACATGGAGGCCCTGGGAGGGCTGGCTGCATGATACATGGAGGCCTTGGTGGGGGGAGGCTGGCTGCATGACTCATAAAGGCCCTGGGGGGCTTGCTGCATGACACATGGAGGCCCTTGGGGGGTTGGCTGCATGACACATGGAGGCCCTGGGGGGGCTAGCTGCATGACACATGGAGGTCCTGGGGGGTGCTGGCTGCATGACACTTGGAGGCCCGGGAGGGGACTGGCTGCATGACACATGGAGGCCCTGGAGGGGGGCTGGCTGCATGACACATGGAGGCCCTGGGGGAGCTGGCTGCATGTTATGGAGGCCCTGGGGGGGCTGGCTACGTGACATATGGAGGCCCTGGGGGGGCTGGCTGCAGGACACATGGAGGCCTGGAGGAGCTGGCTGCGTGACACATGGAGGCCCTGGAGGAGCTGGCTGCATGACACATGGAAGCCCTGGGGGGGCTGGCTGCATGACACATGGAGGCCCTGGGAAGGCTGGCTGCATGACTCATGGAGGTCTTGGTGGGGGGAGGCTGGCTGCATGACTCATAGAGGCCCTGGGGGGCTTGCTGCATGACACATGGAGGCCCTGGGGGGGGTGGCTGCATGACACATGGAGGCCCTGGGGGGGCTGGCTGCATGACACATTGAGGCCCTGGGGGGGCTGGCTACATGATACATGGAGGCCCTGGGGGGGCTGGCTACATGATACATGGAGGTCTATGGGGCTGCATGATACATGGAGGTCTATGGGGATGCATTATACATGGAGGTCTATGGGGCTGCATAATAAACATGAAGGACACCTTATACATGGACTATATGGGTGCATTATACATGGAGGAGAATGGGGCTGCATAATAAAATATGAAGGTTTATGGGGCTGCATTATAATACATATAGGACTATGGGGGCTACATTATAATACAGTGCCTACAAGTAGTATTCAACCCCCTGCAGATTTAGCAGGTTTACACATTCGGAATTAACTTGGCATTGTGACATTTGGACTGTAGATCAGCCTGGAAGTGTGAAATGCACTGCAGCAAAAAAGAATGTTATTTCTTTTTTTATTTTTTTTTTAAATTGTGAAAAGTTTATTCAGAGGGTCATTTATTATTCAACCCCTCAAACAACAAGAATTCTGTTTGGTTCCCCTAAAGTATTAAGAAGTATTTCAGGCACAAAGAACAATGAGCTTCACATGTTTGGATTAATTATCTCTTTTTCCAGCATTTTCTGACTAATTAAGACCCTCCCCAAACTTGTGAACAGCACTCATACTTGGTCAACATGGGAAAGACAAAGGAGCATTCCAAGGCCATCAGAGACAAGATCATGGAGGGTCACAAGGCTGGCAAGGGGTACAAAACCCTTTCCAAGGAGTTGGGCCTACCTGTCTCCACTGTTGGGAGCATCATCCGGAAGTAGAAGGCTTATGGAACTACTGTTAGCCTTCCACGGCCTGGACAGCCTTTGAAAGTTTCCACCCGTGCCGAGGCCAGGCTTGTCCGAAGAGTCAAGGCTAACCCAAGGACAACAAGGAAGGAGCTCCGGGAAGATCTCATGGCAGTGGGGACATTGGTTTCAGTCAATACCATAAGTAACGTACTCCACCGCAATGGTCTCCGTTCCAGACGAGCCCGTAAGGTACCTTTACCTTCAAAGCGTCATGTCAAGGCTCATCTACAGTTTGCTCATGATCACCTGGAGGACTCTGAGACAGACTGGTTCAAGGTTCTCTGGTCTGATGAGACCAAGATCGAGATCTTTGGTGCCAACCACACACATGACGTTTGGAGACTGGATGGCACTGCATACGACCCCAAGAATACCATCCCTACAGTCAAGCATGGTGGTGGCAGCATCATGCTGTGGGGCTGTTTCTCAGCCAAGGGGCCTGGCCATCTGGTCCGCATCCATGGGAAGATGGATAGCACGGCCTACCTGGAGATTTTGGCCAAGAACCTCCGCTCCTCCATCAAGGATATTAAGATGGGTCATCATTTCATCTTCCAACAAGACAATGACCCAAAGCACACAGCCAAGAAAACCAAGGCCTGGTTCAAGAGGGAAAAAATCAAGGTGTTGCAGTGGCCTAGTCAGTCTCCTGACCTTAACCCAATTGAAAACTTGTGGAAGGAGCTCAAGATTAAAGTCCACATGAGACACCCAAAGAACCTAGATAACTTGGAGAAGATCTGCATGGAGGAGTGGGCCAAGATAACTCCAGAGACCTGTGCCGGCCTGATCAGGTCTTATAAAAGACGATTATTAGCTGTAATTGTAAACAAGGGTTATTCCACAAAATATTAAACCTAGGGGTTGAATAATAATTGACCCACACTTTTATGTTGAAAATTTATTAAAATTTAACTGAGCAACATAACTTGTTGGTTTGTAAGATTTATGCATCTGTTAATAAATCCTGCTCTTGTTTGAAGTTTGCAGGCTCTAACTTATTTGCATCTTATCAAACCTGCTAAATCTGCAGGGGGTTGAATACTACTTGTAGGCACTGTATATGGAGGACTATGGAGGCTACTTTATACATGGAGGACTATGGGGGTGCGTTATAAAACACGGAGGACTGTGGTGCAGTATAATATATGGAAAACTATGGGGTGAATTATAATACATGGAGGACTATTGGAAATGCATTATAATACATGGAGGACTATGGAGGTGCATTCTAATATATGAAGGGTTATGTGGGATCCTTTATACTATACGGAAGGCTATGTGGGGGCCATTATAGTATTTGGAGAACTATATATGAGGGGGGACAAAGTTACAAGCATGGGATGGGAATGTTTTGTGCTGAGGGAAAAAAGGCTATTTCCCTCAGCACCCAGCTTTCCCATGCTCTGCTGTACATCTCTCAGCACCCAGCTTTCCCATGCTCTGATATGGGAAAGCTGAGTGCTGATGGAAAGATGTATAGCAAAGCATAGGGAAGCTGGGTGCTGAGGACAAGATGGATATCAGAACATTGGAAAGCTGTGTGCTGATAAAGGGATTTCAGATCATGGGAAACCTGGGTGCTGAGGGTAAGAGCCAAGTGTCAGCGTGATTATCCTGTACCCCGAGTGTCACTATGGGGAGGTAAGGTATGCACACCAGTGACTATGTAAGGGGAATACATGAAATAGCAGAAACTGCTGTGTGAATACTGACTTGAAAAATCCAATAGCTATATGTAAGAATGAAATGGGAAAAATGGAATCTGCATTACTGCCATGAACATATGAATAAAGAGAAATTTAGCTACTGAATTGATCAATGCAATAGAGCCCCAACACTACGCCAAAGTATTTCTCTACGTTGGGGTCCCTAGCTTGTGTGTGTCCTCTCATGCAGTTAAAAAACTTACCGTGTATGGGAAGCTTTACCCCGAGTGTCACTGTCATTATCCCGTACCCTAAGTGTAGGTGTACGTGGAGGGGGGGTCCCGGTCCAAATTTTGCACCAGGGCCCATCAAACTCTAGTTACGCCACTGATAAAGACAGACATAAATATACACAGTCTTATACACTGACATACATAGATATACACATCATACATGCACACACAGACACATTAGAGATATTCTTAATGTGGGGAAGCAGCAGCCTTGCTCACCTCCCAGCTTGTCTCTGTCCAGGCCGCGCTGAGTGCTGGCTATCACTAACAGATATGGCTGCACTGTGCACACTAAAACTGCTGTATATACATCACAAGAGGGACTGGGGGCAATAACATCACAGGTGGCATAGACAACAATGGGGGGACATATACGTTACTGGGGGGCATACACGTTAATGGGGTCACTGGGAGACATACACATTACTGGAGGGCAAAGACATTACTGGAGGGCATACATATTACTGAGGGCCACTGAGGGGCATACATATTACTTGGGCCACTGAGGGGCATACACATTACTGGGGCCAGTGGGGGTATACACATTACTGGGGTAGTTGAGCGGCATACACATTACTGGGGCAACTGAATGGCCTATGTGTCGCTCCAGGGATGTCGCTCGATCTTCAAGGACGCCACAGGGTCTTCTTCTGTATTTGGCAACATGTATGTCAGATTTTGGATGTGTCGTGATGCCACTCATGGTTTGCGGTCAGGGATATGGGTGACCGCCACTGCAGGTTTAATGAGCTTCTGGGGCTGATGGAGTCTGCAGTCGGATGGTGTGGCCTCCCGTGAGTGAGGCAGGCCGCAGGGGCTCAGGTGTGTAGAACAACAGATCCCAGAATAACTCAGTCTCAGTCCAGAAAGTCTTTCAACTCGTCTTTACTCACTGTTGATGTTATTGTGAGGTAACCCGGGCGATGCTGCGATAAACCAGGTGAAAACCAGGAGCTCCTTCAGGCCGGTCTGAGGGTAACCATTAACTCGCCTTCCTAGCACTCTTTGTTCGGATAACCCCTGACTTGAAGTACCATGGGGTCTATCCAGGGAAGTCGCTACTGCCTTTTTTCCCCTTTTTGAACCGTTTGCTAGCAGTGTGGACCAGGTGAGATGGCTTCTGGCTCTGTCTCCTTATGGGTCCCTGCGTTGCTGATGAGGCTCGGACTCTGTATGGTTGGTGAGGGACTTGTAGTTCCCCTCACCGGCAGATTTAGCAGATAGTTAAACTTGAGTCTACTCTAGGGACCTGTTCCCCGTATGTGCCTAGTCACTAGGAGTCCCCGTACTCGACTGACTCTCTCTCTGTCTTTCTGACTGACTGGTAACCATTCTCCCCCGCTAACGGCTACTCCACGTGCAGGGTCTGCCTAGTGTGAGCGCGCATCTGTGTCTCCTAGCAACCGCTGCTCACCACTACCAGACTAGCTCGCTCCACTCCTTCCCTTTCAGCCTCTGCATTTTAGCTCCCAGGCCCTCCACTACACCCCTTGATAAGAATTGAAGGCCAGACCTCTCTAGGGACTGCCCAAGGGTCCCATCTAATGGTGCTGGAGACCTGGTTGCTATGTGTCTGTGCGTACACACCTCATTCCCGCCTTTAGGATTACCTGGAAGTACTGTCCCAGCATGGGTGCAGTACTCAGTGGTGCCTGACCAGGTCAGGAGCGTCACACCTACACATTACTGGAGTCACTGGGGGGCATGCACATTACTGTGGCTACTGAGGAACATACATATTACTGGGGCCACTGAGGGGCATACACATTACTGGAGTCACTGGGGGGCATACACATTACTGTGGCCACTGAGGTGCATACACATTACTGGGGCCACTGTGGGGCGTACACATTACTGGGGCCACTGTGGGGCGTACACATTACTGGGGCCACTGTGGGGCGTACACATTACTGGGGGGGGGCACTGTGGAGCATACACATTATTAGGGCCACTGTGGGGCATACACATACTGGGGCCAGTGGGGGGCATACACATACTGGGGCCAGTGGGGGGCATACACATTACTGGGCTACTGAGCTTCATACACATTACTGGTGCCAGTGGGGGACATACACATACTGGGGGACGCTGGTGTTTGGGGGCATACGCATACTGGGGGATGCTGGGGCCTGGGGGGTATACACATACTGGGAGATATTGGCCACTGTGGGGGCATACACATACTGAGGGATGCTGGGCCCTGGGGGGCATACACATACTGGGAGACACTGGGGACTGGAGTGCATACACATACTGTGGGACGCGGGGCCCTGGAGGCATACACATACTGCTGGCAGCTGCTTCCCTTAATCTGCGGAACAGGAGCGCATTGCGCGCTAATTCTACCCACAGATGAACCCTGGCCTGCAATGCAGTGCACGCAGAGTTCAGCAGTGAACACTGCGGGCGCATGTTCGGCTGGTCTAAAGGGCCTGCAGTCAGCAAAGTGCGGCTGCAGGCCGAAGAAATTTGTCCAGGGGCCGCAGCAAAAAGAGTGATTGATGTGCTCCTGCAAGTTGCGAGTGGGGCTCCCCGGCTGTCCAGGGACCGGCACTTGCCCAGGTGCACCGGGTGCTGACACCGGCACTGACCTGGATTCCAGTGATGTGTCACTTACAGGGCTGCTTGCTGAAGAACTGATAAAATCACAGTTTTTTCAGCAGGAGATAATCACTAACAGGCTAGTAATATTGCTGTCATGTAGTTCTCCATATTCATGAGCTCTGTATAACTCCACCACTACCACTGATTGGCAGCTTTCTGGAAGAACTGGAAGATTTGAAACTGAAAAAACAGTGATTTTATAAAAAAAAATGAAGCAAGCAGCCAGTAAGTGGTTCATCGCTGGAATCAGGGTCTCTGCCCCTACATCATGCTGCTCTCAGTTAGGAAAGAAAAAACCTGGTGACAGATTCCCGTTAAATAGGAGCTATTCTGCAGAAACAAATAAAGACTGTGTGATGGGTGGCTGACCCCTGTGACCTGATATTGATGAACTCCCTATAGATATGTTGTGAGCAGACAATGCCGGTAACAGAGCTGTGCTGTTCTTTGGATAGACTAGATTCCCCGAGGGGAAATAAGTATATGTTAGGCCTAAAACACACTTCCGCATAAAAAACGTCCGTGTGACACGGTCCGTTTTTCGGGTCCTGTGTTCCGTTTTTTTGGGGCGTTTCTCCAGTGCGTATGGCATCCGTGTGATGGCGTATGCGAGCCGTGTGTACGTGAAAAATGTCCGTGTTTGTGTGTAAAATGCCCGTGTATGTGTACGTGGCATGTCCATGTGGAATGTCCGTTTGTGTGTTGCACAATGTCGTTGATACATGTCGGCTGACAGCAGACAGAGTTGCGCGATGAGAATGAACTCGGGTGAACTTCACCCGACTTCATTGTCATGCTGCGGCTCTGTGTGCCGCGTACTGATTAGCGGTCACCTGTGAAGGATTCACCAGTGACCGCTAATCCCTCGGGTGACTGAAGTGAGCAGCCCTCTCTCATACTTACCGCTCCCCGATCACCAGCGCGGCGAGGAACAGCTGTGCAGAGAATACGCGGCAACAATTACTTTGAATATGCCGGCCGCTCATTAATCAATCTCGTATTCCCTGCTTTCCCCACCTACAGACGCCTGTGATTGGTTACAGTCAGACACGCCGCCCACACTGAGTGACAGGTGTCTCACTGCACCCAATCACAGCAGCCGGTGGGCGTGTCTATACTGTGCAGTAAAATAAATAAATAATTAAAAAAAACGGCGTGCGGTCCCCCCCAATTTTAATACCAGCCAGATAAAGCCATATGGCTGAAGGCTGGTATTCTCAGGATGGGGAGCCCCACGTTATGACAGTGACAGTGTCAGTGACAGCTCAGCTGATCGCGCTATTCCCTTCATTAGCTGCATGGAGCTGACAGGAGCGGCGGTGTCTTCTGCAGCTCCGGTCACCTCCATGCAGCAGAGCTGGAAGCGACGCTGGACCATCCTGGATTACGCCGGACATAGAGGGCTTTTTCGGGCTTATAAAATTGGTGAACAAGGCAATTTGTTAGTGTTTTTTTTTTCTAATAAAGGATTGTTCGGGTGTGTGTGTTTATTTACTATAATTTACAGATTACTCATGGAAGGTATCTCGGGGAGACGCCTGACATGATTAATCTAGGACTTATTGGCAGCTATGGGCTTCCAATATCTCCTTATTACCCCGATTTGCCAATGCACCAGGGCAAATCGGGAAGAGCCGGGTACAGTCCCAGAACTGTCGCATATAATGTATGCGGCAATTCTGGGCGGCTGCTGACTGATATTGTTAGGCTGGGGGGCTCCCCATAACGTGGAGCTCCCCATCCTGACAATACCAGCCTTCAGCCATACGGCTTTATCTGGCTGGTATTAAAATTGGGGGGGACCGCACGCCGGTTTTTTAAATTATTTATTTATTTATTTATTTTACTGCACAGTATAGACACGCCCACCGGCTGCTGTGATTGGGTGCAGTGAGAAAGCTGTCACTCAGCGTGGGGGGCGTGTCTGACTGCAACCAATCATAGGCGCCGGCATATTCAAAGTAATTGTTGCCGCGTATTCTCTGCACAGCTGTTCCTCGCCGCGCTGGTGATCGGGGAGCGGTATGAGCCGTGGGAAGAAAAAACCGAGCGCCAATGTAAGTATGACTGAGAACAGCAGAAAAAAAGGTAAGTATACTGAATTTAATTTAAAAAAAAAAAAATAAGATTGCTAGTGTAAAAACGCACACGCACGAAACGTGCTGAACACGGACATACTCCGTGTGCGGTCCGTGCAGGCACGGACCCATAGACTTTAGCGGGTCCGTGCCTGCGTGCTGCCGGCCAAAACCGGACATGTCGTCCGTGCAGAAAAGCGCACACACGTACTTACCACACGGACACACGTTCCGTGCGATTTTACGTGTGTGTGCCATCTACCATTGAATAACATGGGTCTCCGTGTGTACGTGTCTCCGGTACGTGCAAATACTTACCACACACGTACAAATTAAACGGATGTGTGTTGCGGTTCTTAGGTAGAGTGACTGGATCTGATTTATAATTTCCCCGTCAATTACTGACTATAATGTCAGAAAATGGGTGACAACAGCCAAGTAATGAGCAAGTTGTGTGACTAACCCCTGTCTGTAGGATCTGCTGACCAAACACTGATGTATTTTCTGCTATAGAAGGAGAAGTAGTCATTATCTCAGCCTCCCTTCTGGGAGGAGTTGTACCTTCTGCTATAGGAAGTAACCGGGGCCCTGATCAGGACTCAGATCCTCCTCAGCCAGGCAGGCAGCATGGAGCTCAGCACAGCTCTGCTCCTGGGGCTTATCCTTCTGGCTTATTTATGGTGGAAGACGTCACGTCCTAAGGATTTCCCGCCTGGACCTGCACCCCTACCTGTGTTTGGCAACATGCTGCAGATGGACTTCTCCAATCCTCTGCAGAGTCTGAAGAAAGTAAGTAGCAAGTATAGAATGTGAGACTACAGGACGGTGGATTATTATTAATAAATAATAATAATAATAAATAAATTAATAAAGGTGAATCTAGAGCAATGGTGGGCAATAAATTTATCTGAGGGGCTACATGAGAGAAAGTGACGAGTGTGGAGGGCCGAACTAATAGGCTGAAATGATTTATGTTCAATATTAATATAAACATATTATATATAGTTATTATTTTATATTGGTATTAATTGTATCACTTAATATTGAGCAGAATTAAGTATGCTGACATCCCCTTATATACAATATATGAACCCACACACAATCCTCCCTATATACAGCATGAAACCTCACATAGCGCCTTAGGCTATGTGCCCACGCTGCGGAAAATGCGCAGATTTTGCAGCGGATTTCTCGTGGAAAAGCCGCGGATTTTTCAGAAATCTGCAGCACAGCTACTCTCCAGCCATTTCTATGGCATTTGGGAAATGCTGTGCCCACACTGCAGATTTTTCCGCAGCCGAAATCGTGCGGAAAAATCTGCAGCATGTCAATCATTGTTGCGGATTTTCGTGCGGATTTTGCCTATTCTATTGAATTAAAATTAAATTAAAAATTTTGATGCAGAAAAATCCGCAGATACAGAGTCCCGTGGGCACATAGCCTTACATTCAGGAACAGCCCTCACACAGCCCCTTAGATATTTTACGAACCCACACATAGTACCCCTATATACAGAATGAGCCCCCACAGTCTTCTATATACAGCATGGTGCCCCATATAGGCTCCTCATAGCCTCCTAGATACAGCATGGTTTCTCACATAGCTTCTTAAATACATTGAGTCCTACATAGCAATATATATATATATATATATATATATATATATATATATATATATATATATATATATATATATATATATATATATATATACATATATATATATACATATATGGAAAAAAGGAGAACCAGAGCAGAAAAGCTGAATCAAAAGTTACAAAGTTTTTTATTTTTATCTTCAAGGTGCACAGTGCAATACATAAGACATTAGTATTCAATAAAAAGAGGAGGTGGGGAACATGGGTGAGAAACAGATCAACATTAGCCGGGTGTGGACTAACAGGCAATAAAATGTTCAAATATAAGAAAAACCCCTGATTGCCAATATTGAAAAGAATCAATATACTGAATGAAGGCATCAAAGTGTAGTTAACCTGGGGAAGTGAGCACATAAAAGACTCGAACTGTTGGTGGTCAAAAATGGTTAAGCAGAGAAAACCATTTTATTGTATTAACAAATCTAGGGGGTTCGTTCAACTGTATGATTACACCTTATCTTCTATTGTGGCAATCCTTTGGCTCAGTACCTTGATGGTTTAGTCAGGAGCATTTTTTCTTCCCACTTGGGAATTTGTACTATGTATGTATGACCTGCTCTCCCCTATATTGGGTTATCTCCTGACTGCTAAAACATTTTCTCTGCTTAACCATTTTTGACCACCAACAGTTCGAGTCTTTTATGTGCTCACTTCCCCAGGTTAACTACACTTTGATGCCTTCATTCAGTATATTGATTCTTTTCAATATTGGCAATCAGGGGTTTTTCTTATATTTGAACATTTTATTGCCTGTGTGAGACTGTGACCGGGGTTATCTATGACGGCCGGTATGTCTCGCCCCGGTTGTGCTCACTCTATGATAATCCACTATAGGGTTAATGCTGTTTTCCCTACAGGCTGAAGGGAGGGATAAATAGATTCAGGAACAAGGGCAGGTGTGCCGGGTGTGAGGGAGTGATCACATCTCCCTGAGTTCTTTGCCGGAAAGGCACATATGTACTATTATGGACTTTTTCTTTGGAATAAACTGTGTGCTGTGAACCTTGGTGCCTGGATCCTGTGTCTTCTGCAGCGCAGCCGACGACGCTACCTCACATATGGTGGAGAATCGGCGGGCATGACAGCCGGTGAGGTGTAGCATTCATCCCTGGTGACCCAGCTGCGCATGTCCTGGATTCGAGCGGCTATACTACAGCCCAAACCCGGCGACGCCATGGAGGACATAATAAAGCATTTGGCTCAGGCTAATGCACAGCAGCAACAGGCTAATGCACAGCAGCTACAAACCAATGCACACCTGCTCCAATCCTTGCAAGTGCAGGAAAAAAAATTCCAAGAACAGATGGATCAGGCCAATGCACGTCAGCAGCAAGCCTTGCAATTGCAGGAAAAAAGGCACCAAGAACAGATGGTTCTCCTGGCCAAGTCGATCCGTGCCGGACCGGCAGCAACAACCCAGGGACCGGGTGACGACGGCAGCGTCCGGAAAGCGGTGAGACAAGCGTTGCAAAAGATGACCCCGGGTGATGATGTGGAAGCGTTCCTGGCGGTGTTTGAACGGGTGGCCGAGCGGGAAAAGCTGCCGACCCCGCAGTGGGCTGAGGTATTGTCACCTTATCTAACGGGGGAACCCCAAAAAGCATACCTGGACCTCTGTACCGAGGACGCCATTGACTATGTGACCCTGAAAGCCGAAATACTGGCTCGGTTGGGGGTGAATACCTATGTACGGGCTCAGCGGGTAAATCAGTGGTTCTATGAGGAAGCCAAACCCGTACGCTCCCAGGCCTATGATTTGTTACATCTTGTAAAAAAGTGGTTGCAGCCTGACACTCTGAGCCCGGCGCAAATGGTGGAAAGGGTAGTAGTGGATCGTTTTGTGCGCACTTTACCCGTCACCGTTCAACGGTGGGTCGGACAGGGTGACCCGAGTACCCTGGACCAATTAGTGTCCCTGGTAGAGCGGCATGTGGCTACGCAGGACTTGATACGGGACACTGAGACTTTGCGTACCGCCCGTCGGTCCGGCCCCTCCAAGCCTAGGGCCAAGGACCCACCGCTGACGCCGGTGAGGGAGTCCGCTACCGTCCCGTCTGAAGCCGCACCCTCCGTCCCTGAGGTCCGGAAAACTATGTACCCTAAACGACAACTCGTCAAGGGGGTGTCCTTCCCTATTAGATGTTGGCGGTGCCAGCGGGTGGGACATATGGAAGCCCAGTGTCCACTCACCACGGAGCCCATGGATTGTGGGGTTACCCGGCGGGGTTCAATGTATGCTCAGGTGGTGTGTACCGCTGACCTGGTCTACCCAGAGACTGAGCCCCACTTGTGCCAAATTCAGGTGAATGGATGTCCGGTTACAGGCTTGTTGGATTCCGGAAGCTTAGTGACCCTCGTGCGATCAACCCTAAGGGCTAAAGTAAAGGCCACCGGACGTACCGTGGGGGTGGTTTGCATACATGGGGACCGCCGAGACTATCCCACAGGGATAGTCACCATCACAGCACCTTGCGGTCAGGTGCAACATGAGGTGGGACTTATTAATACTCTTCCCTATGATGTGATCCTAGGAAGGGATCTGCCCTATTTTTGGACTTTATGGAAGGGACCTCCTAAGTCCCCTCAGATATTGGTCAGTCCGGGACCTGAGCCCTACAATCCTGAATCCGGGACGCCTGCCGTAGGGGTCCCCATGATAGGGACAGGATGTGAACCTGATAGGTCGCCCCTAGAGGTATTGGCAGGAGAGGCTGAGACGGTCGAGCCCATCCCGGAGTTGGAGGCGTCCCCGGATACGTTTGGGACAGCCCAACTCCAGGACCCTACATTAATACATGCCCGGAGTCGGGTGACAGTAGTTGACGGGGTGGCATAGCTGCCTGGTGCCCAGGTAAGATACCCCCATTTCGCTCTTAAGCAGGATTTACTCTACCGGGTAGATGAAATACGGGGCGTAGGGGTAGAGCAGTTGGTGGTGCCCCAGCCGTATCGCCGGCGGGTCCTCGACTTGGCTCATAAACACCTGATGAGTGGTCACCTAGGGGTCAAGAAAACGCAGGAGCGAATATTGCAAAGGTTCTATTGGCCCGGGGTCTTTGGGGAGGTAAAACGGTTCTGCGAAACCTGCCCGGAGTGTCAGCTTACCGCACCCCTGACCCACTTTCGCAGTCCGTTGGTACCGTTACCCATTATAGAAGTCCCTTTTGAACGGATAGGGATGGATCTGGTGGGGCCCCTCGTAAAGTCTGCTCGAGGGCACCAGCATATCCTAGTGATCGTTGACTATGCCACCCGGTATCCAGAGGCGATACCTCTCAGACATACTGCAGCCAAGCTTATAGCTCGGGAGTTGTTTGCTGTGTTCTGCCGGGTGGGGTTGCCCAAGGAGATCCTTACGGATCAGGGGACCCCATTCATGTCTAAAGTGACCAAAGAGCTATGCCGGCTACTCCAGATTAAGCAGTTGCGTACGTCTGTGTATCATCCTCAGACGGATGGTTTAGTGGAACGATTCAATAAAACCCTGAAAACCATGCTCAAAAGGGTGATTTCCAAAGACGGGAAAGACTGGGATATGATGCTTCCCTATTTGATGTTTGCCATACGAGAGGTGCCACAGGCATCCACGGGGTTTTCGCCTTTTGAATTGTTATACGGGCGACATCCCCGGGGATTGTTGGACCTGGCAAAAGAAACCTGGGAGCAGGAGCCCACCCCCCATAAAAGTGTGATTGAACACATTTTGGGTATGCAGAACCGCATAAGCGCGGTCATGCCAATTGTGAAGGAGCATTTACAGGAGGCTCAGGCCGCGCAAAGCAGCCGCTACAATAGACAAGCCACCGTGCGGACCTTTAATCCCGGGGATCGGGTGTTGGTATTGATTCCCACGGCAGAGAGTAAATTCCTGGCTCAGTGGCAAGGCCCCTACGAGATAAAGGAAAGAGTCGGGGTGGTTAACTATAAAGTGTTGCAGCCCGGTAGGCGGAAACCTGAACAAATATACCATGTCAACCTATTAAAACCTTGGCAGGAACGGGAAAACCTGATGGCTGTTTTTTCCCCACCTCCCTCCTCTTCGGGTCGTTCACATCCGGCTCCAGCGACCTCCGGAGAGGACGAACCGGAAGTAAGGATTGGAGAAGCCCTCACCAAGACACAGAGGCGAGAGGCCAGACGGTTGGTTCAGCAGAACCCCGATGTCTTCTCCGAGCTGCCCGGTAGGACCAGTCTGATACGACATGATATTGTCACCGAGCCCCACCTGAAGGTACGCCTGAAGTCATACCGGGTACCGGAGGCTCGACGACAAGCCATATCAGAGGAAGTAAAGTCAATGTTACGCCTGGGGGTCATCGAAAAATCCCGGAGTGAATGGGCTAGTCCGATTGTCCTAATACCAAAACCCGATGGCTCCTTAAGGTTCTGCAATGACTTTAGGAGATTGAACGAAATATCCAAGTTTGATCTCTACCCCATGCCCCGGGTGGATGAGCTGATTGATAGGCTGGGACAGGCGCGATATTTTACCACGCTCGACCTGACCAAGGGGTACTGGCAGGTGCCACTAACGGAGTCCGCCAAGGAGAAAACCGCTTTTGTTACGCCGGAGGGTCTCTTCCACTATGTTGTCTTGCCTTTTGGGTTACATGGCGCTCCGGCCACGTTCCAGAGGTTGATGGACTTAGTGCTGGAACCCCACCAGGCGTATGCATCAGCGTACCTTGATGACATCATTATTTACAGCTCTGAGTGGCAGACCCACTTGGAACAGGTACAAGCGGTGGTAGACGCGCTTCGAACAGCCGGATTGACAGCCAATCCCAAGAAATGTGCGTTGGGACTCACAGAAGCCCGCTACTTGGGCTACGTAATAGGCCAAGGAGTGATTAAGCCCCAAATTAACAAAGTTGAGGCGATCCAGAAGTGGCCTAGACCCCTGACCACGAAGCAGGTTAGGGCCTTCCTGGGTATCGTGGGGTACTACAGGAGGTTTGTAAAAGATTTTGCGGGACTATCAGCCCCCTTGACGGACCTTCTCAAAGGCAAGAAGTCCGTCATGGTGCACTGGACTCCGCAGGCCGAGGACTCCTTCCGGGCCCTGAAGGGGGTCCTGTGCGGACAGCCCGTTCTTGTAAACCCTGATTTCCGGAAAGAGTTCATAGTACAGACTGACGCCTCGGAGGTCGGCCTGGGGGCAGTGCTGTCTCAGGTGGTTCAGGGGGTGGAACACCCCGTCACCTTCTTAAGTAGGAAGCTCACCCGTCCCGAGCGGAATTATAGCGTAGTGGAGAAGGAGTGCCTGGCGATCAAGTGGGCCTTGGAGTCCCTACGCTATTACCTGCTGGGACGTCAGTTTCGCTTGGTGACGGATCACTCTCCACTGGTCTGGATGAGGTCCGCCAAGGAACGGAATGCCCGGGTTACCCGGTGGTTCCTTTCTCTGCAGAACTTCCGGTTTACGGTTGAACACCGGGCCGGTAGGTTGCAGGGCAATGCCGATGCCTTGTCCCGCGGCCCGTGTTTGATGGCAGGAGTTCAACCCCGTACGCTTGAACTGAGGGGGGGGGGTATGTGAGACTGTGACCGGGGTTATCTATGACGGCCGGTATGTCTCGCCCCGGTTGTGCTCACTCTATGATAATCCACTATAGGGTTAATGCTGTTTTCCCTACAGGCTGAAGGGAGGGATAAATAGATTCAGGAACAAGGGCAGGTGTGCCGGGTGTGAGGGAGTGATCACATCTCCCTGAGTTCTTTGCCGGAAAGGCACATATGTACTATTATGGACTTTTTCTTTGGAATAAACTGTGTGCTGTGAACCTTGGTGCCTGGATCCTGTGTCTTCTGCAGCGCAGCCGACGACGCTACCTCACACCTGTTAGTCCACACCCGGCTAATGTTGATCTGTTTCTCACCCATGTTCCCCACCTCCTCTTTTTATTGAATACTAATGTCTTATGTATTGCACTGTGCACCTTGAAGATAAAAATAAAAAACTTTGTAACTTTTGATTCAGCTTTTCTGCTCTGGTTCTCCTTTTTTCCATGCATTTTGAGCTGCTGAAAACCTGAGCTGGCTTGTCCACCAGGTTTATTCATCTGTGTTTTCCTCATGGAATGTATATTTCTCATATATACATATATACACATTTATAATATGTGTGTGTGTATATATATATTTATTTATTCAGTATGTGTATATATATGTGTGTGTGTGTGTGTGTGTGTGTGTATATATATATATATATATATATATATATATATATATATATATATATATATATATATATATATATATATATATATATTACAGTTAGGTCCAGAAATATTTGGACAGTGACACAAGTTTTGTTATTTTAGCTGTTTACAAAACCATGTTCAGAAATACAATTATATATATAATATGGGCTGAAAGTGCACACTCCCAGCTGCAATATGAGAGTTTTCACATCCAAATCGGAGAAAGGGTTTAGGAATCATAGCTCTGTAATGCATAGCCTCCTCTTTTTCAAGGGACCAAAAGTAATTGGACAAGGGACTCTAAGGGCTGCAATTAACTCTGAAGGCGTCTCCCTCGTTAACCTGTAATCAATGAAGTAGTTAAAAGGTCTGGGGTTGATTACAGGTGTGTTGTTTTGCATTTGGAAGCTGTTGCTGTGACCAGACAACATGCGGTCTAAGGAACTCTCAATTGAGGTGAAGCAGAGCATCCTGAGGCTGAAAAAAAAGAAAAAATCCATCAGAGAGATAGCAGACATGCTTGGAGTAGCAAAATCAACAGTCGGGTACATTCTGAGAAAAAAGGAATTGACTGGTGAGCTTGGGAACTCAAAAAGGCCTGGGCGTCCACGGATGACAACAGTGGTGGATGATCGCCGCATACTTTCTTTGGTGAAGAAGAACCCGTTCACAACATCAACTGAAGTCCAGAACACTCTCAGTGAAGTAGGTGTATCTGTCTCTAAGTCAACAGTAAAGAGAAGACTCCATGAAAGTAAATACAAAGGGTTCACATCTAGATGCAAACCATTCATCAATTCCAAAAATAGACAGGCCAGAGTTAAATTTGCTGAAAAACACCTCATGAAGCCAGCTCAGTTCTGGAAAAGTATTCTATGGACAGATGAGACAAAGATCAACCTGTACCAGAATGATGGGAAGAAAAAAGTTTGGAGAAGAAAGGGAACGGCACATGATCCAAGGCACACCACATCCTCTGTAAAACATGGTGGAGGCAACGTGATGGCATGGGCATGCATGGCTTTCAATGGCACTGGGTCACTTGTGTTTATTGATGACATAACAGCAGACAAGAGTAGCCGGATGAATTCTGAAGTGTACCGGGATATACTTTCAGCCCAGATTCAGCCAAATGCCGCAAAGTTGATCGGACGGCGCTTCATAGTACAGATGGACAATAACCCCAAGCATACAGCCAAAGCTACCCAGGAGTTCATGAGTGCAAAAAAGTGGAACCTTCTGCAATGGACAAGTCAATCACCAGATCTTAACCCAATTGAGCATGCATTTCACTTGCTCAAATCCAGACTTAAGACAGAAAGACCCACAAACAAGCAAGACCTGAAGGCTGCGGCTGTAAAGGCCTGGCAAAGCATTAAGAAGGAGGAAACCCAGCGTTTGGTGATGTTCATGGGTTCCAGACTAAAGGCAGTGATTGCCTCCAAAGGATTCGCAACAAAATATTGAAAATAAAAATATTTTGTTTGGGTTTGGTTTATTTGTCCAATTACTTTTGACCTCCTAAAATGTGGAGTGTTTGTAAAGAAATGTGTATAATTCCTACAATTTCTATCAGATATTTTTGTTCAAACCTTCAAATTAAACGTTACAATCTGCACTTGAATTCTGTTGTAAAGGTTTCATTTCAAATCCAATGTGGTGGCATGCAGAGCCCAACTCGCGAAAATTGTGTCACTGTCCAAATATTTCTGGACCTAACTGTATATAGAGCCCTGAATAGCCTCCTTTATATAGTATGAGCCCCACAAACCCCATATGTAAAGTTTGAGTCCCTACATAGCCACTAAGCCACTATATACAGTATGAGCCCTCACATAGTCTCCAAAATACAGTATGAGCCACCACATTATTATTATTATTATGCCATTTTTATTCCATGGCGCTTTACAGGTGAAAGAGGGTATACATACAACAATCATTAACAGTACAAACACACTATGAAGAAAAAGACATGGATCGCACATCCCAAAAATACAATGATCTAAAGCCGCTAGGCAAAAAATTAAATAGAACATGAGGTTCTTTTGTTACCATTCTGATCAAATTGTATTAAGCCCACTGCCACGTCACGGCAAACCTCTTGAGTGGGTCCCTAACCTGACCTTTTTGTGCGGCACTGTGCACTGACCACCGCCGCAGCGACAAAGCGCCAGCAGGGCGGGCGACCTGGTGCCTCACAGCACCCATGCTGCAAGGCGAAGCCCCCAAGGCTCCAGGCCGCGCCGCCCCACTGACACGACACCACCACAACAGCAGCCACCACACAGCACCAGCACACAGTGAGAGGAGCTGTGCACTCACCTCCCACTGGCTCCCATATGTGGACTGGGAGCAAAAAGACGGCTGATCCCTCTTGCAGTCTCCTGCTGATTAAAATCACCTGTGCCAAATGGGGAGAGTGCAGATCGGAGAGAGTGAGTGCAGACGGTACAATAGGTGAGGACAGAGCTGGTTGCGCAGTGGTGTATTGGACTGAGGGTTAAGGCTGCTTTACACGGTACGACCGATTGTGCAATTTCACAATCGATCATACCCACCCCCGTCCTTTTTGTGTCACGGGCAAATCGCTGCCCGTGTCGCACAAAGTCGTTAACCCCCGTCACACGTACTTACCTCTCGTGCGACCACGCTGTGGGAGGCGAACGTCCACTTCCTAGAGTGGGAGGGACGTTCGGCGTCACAGCGACGTCACATGGCCGCCGGCCAATGGAAGCGGAGGGGCGGAGATGAGCGGGACGTAAACATCCCGCCCACTTCCTTCCTTCACATAGCCGGCGGCGGCCGCGTGACGCAGGTGAGCTGCTGTTCATCGTTCCCGGGGTGTCACACGGAGCGACGTGTGCTACCACGGAAACGATGAACAACTAAATTAAACGATATTATGGAACCTAGCGACCACTACACGATTCACGATTTGTGAGCGATACTGCGTCGCTAGGAGGTGTCACACAGGCCAGCATCGCCAGCGATGCCAGATGTGCGTCACAAAAACCGTGACCGCGACGATCTATCGCACGATACATTGTCTGGTGTAAAGCAGACTTTATTGTAGGCTTGTTGGAAGAGATGAGTCTTCAGGTTCCTCTTGAAGCTTTCCACGGTAGGGGAGAGTCTGATATGCTGAGGTAGAGCATTCCAGAGTATGGGGGAGGCACGGGAGAAATCTTGTATGCGATTGTGGGAAGAGGAGATAAGAGAGAAGTAGAGAAGGAGATCTTGTGAGGATCTCCTTCTTTACTCATTACACACATAGCTTCTTAATTACAATATGAGCCCCACATAGCTCCATATATACAGCATGAGCCCCACATAACTTCCTATGTAAATTTTTGATGCCCACATAGTCTTCTATATATAGCATGAGAACTATATAGCCTTCTATATACATTATAAGCCCCCATATAGCCTCCTATATAAAGTATGAGTCACACATAGCCTCCTATATAAAATATGAGCCTCCACATAGGCGCCTATATACATTATGAGCCCTTATATAGCCTCCTATATAGAGCATGATGCCCCACACAATTTACTTTATACATTATAAGACCCTCATAGCTTCCTATGTTCTGTATGAGCCACACATAGCCTCATATATACATATCTGAGTCCCCACACAGCCTCTTACATACATGCAAACATCAAATACACATAAAAAAAGAGGACATACTCACCGTGTTCCCATTCCGTCAGTGCTCTGCTCTGGATTATGGTGCACTTGCAGGAGAATGTCCAGTGGCCTGCAACCCCCCTGAAGATATCATGCTTAATATATGTGTATTTATGTGAAATGCTATTTACATGCATGCCTTCGGGTAGAATGTTTGCCAGCCACCACTAGATGTTACAGGTCCCTTAGTTGAAGGGGGGAAGTTTAGGGTTGAGTTGAAGTGGCAGGGCTGAGAGAGTTAAAGGGAAGAGGCCGGCGCACAATAAGAGGATATGGCAGTGAGAACGTCCTGGTTTTAGTAAGATAGGGTCATGAGAGACTGGAATACAGAAGCTGTAGCTGTGGGAGGTATAGCGAGTAGAAGCAGCCCAGTGCTAATTTCGACAGCCCCTCAGGGTCACCCAAGGAAGTCCAGAACAAGTGGGAAAGAAACTCTTCAGTTGTCGGGGTCATAGTAGACCACTGCCCGTCTCCAGAAGTAGTGGTCCTTGGCTCCAAGGGGACTTCTGGGAAGCGACTGACTCCAATAGGACCAGTGTCAGTGAGAGGTAACATAGGCCTGGGTGAACGAGTCGGCATGGAGACAGTGGTGAAAGAACTCCGTCCGGTGGTGAAACAAATCCCTGTGGAAGGGGACGCGGTTAGAGCCATGTGGGACTCTATGAATTTATTTTATAGCCAAACTATAACAAACCTGTCACGTTATTTATGCCCGCAGTGAATGTGATGTAAGAGCACTGTGTGAGTTCTTTAGTAAGGAGGTGTTAAACGTTATACTGGACACCGTGTCTGAATTTACCAAAAAGAAGTGGGGTTGTGGTGCCTCTTGTTGCACTGTGGAGGTGGCCGGGGTGCAGCCCAGAAAAGAAGCACTGCCTGGAAGCAGGGGCTCACCCTTACCCATGACTACGGCCTCCCGCCGCCTCCACACACGGAAGCTATGCACAGAAGACATGCTGATGTCACATCATCCCATCTACTGTGCCTCATGCTGATCGTTGGAAGATGGAGCCAGCAACCCCTCGTCCACCAATGTGTTCAGTGCTATGTGCTTCCTGAGGATACGAATAGCGTTGACATTGGGCGCCAGCGGCGGACATGTGGCTGGTTGAGGACGGCACGGTGCGGCCTGCGGGCCATTGTTTTCGCCCCTCTGTCTGTCTCAGTCTGAACTACAACAGACCGAGCTCTGGATGTGGCCCGCGATCCACACTTTGCCCAGCCCTGTTTATAGAGTATTATTTGTGTAAATATAAAGAACATATTTACCCGTTTATGTATTTTATATACAATCTTGATATGGTAGTTACAGTGCCTTGCGAAAGTATTCGCCTCCCTTGAATTTTCTACCTTTTCCCACATTTCAGGCTTCAAACATAAACATAAAAATAAATCCTATAAAGAACTACAACATCTAATATTAAGATATCTTTATTGAAAACTATGTATAAAATACAAGATAAAAACATGCACAGAAAAATGACGACATGGGAGGAGCAACTTCACATGGGGTGCAATCTCTCAATAACTGGTATCAGAAACCAGGGTTCAATATCAGATGCATACAATATTTTCAATTTCTATTAAAGCATTAACATCCATAATTGGACTCTTAATATCATCTGATGACCTCTGTCTAATCAATACACACCACATATGAATTTTATACTTAAGTTGATCCGAAACATATACACTTTGAAAAGCAGATAGATGGCAGACAGGAACGGGACAGCATGTCCATTATAACGATAACAGTCCCCGGTCCTTACGGTTCACGTCAATCAGCCCCTCCTGCAGACGGTCACCACCGTCTGCCAACCTTGCTGTATGTGCCCGGGCCACGCACCCGGACACGATCAGTCTGCTCCACTACCACTTCACTCTTCAACTCTCCAACCACTCTCCACTACTCTGCACTCCTCTGCACTACTCTGCCTTCCTTTTCCCGCCTCCAGGACTGTGAACTCCTCGGTGGGTGGGGCCAACCGCCTGGCTCCACCCCCTGGTGTGGACATCAGCCCTTGGAGGGAGGCAACAAGGATTTTTGTCTGACTTTGATGTGCCAAGCCGGGGTGTGGGGTGTGTTGTTGCATTACCTGTGATGTCCTGGCTTGTCCAGGGCGCCACATTCCCCCTTAGTAAAATGCAAACCGTCCGCGGGCTGCCCGTCCATCACCGGTTTTATTTTTGTTACCTGCAAAAGAGTAAAACCATTTAAAACACAAGCATTTTTAGTCAAACTTCCCATAACGGGAGGCACATCCTTAAACGTTGCTAACGGTATATGTTTATTAAACGGTAACGGCTTCCGCTCTTCTCCCACCCAAACAACGTGGCCCTGATGCTGCCCCTAAGAAGTGGGCAGCACCACTTGACCCCAGTCCAGAACAAAGTTGCCCGAGCGGGTACAGTCTCTTTCAGGGGACCCGCGTCCATGGGGACCCCTGAACCCCCGGAGGATCGCCACCAGTTACGGTAGTGGCGGGCCTGGGCAATCCCTTTCCTCCAGGCCCATCCTCCAAATCTGCCTCTCCGGAGGCGGTAACGGTCTAAGCCAACTATTTACATCCCACAAGTTTGTGGTTGCCCTGCAAGTTCTCGGGCTTGTCCGTAAGCAGTTCCTTACGCAACGGTTGCAGAAAGTCCCTACGGGGACTAGTTGCCAGCAACGGCCGGTTCAATCACGGTTCCAATCAGATAAGATTGAATCAACCGAAGAAGTTTATCATTCAAACACTTTTATCTATACACTCAACACACAAAGCCCCCTTTAAAGAGTAGTTTCCCTGTACCTAAGTGGGGGTCTACCTAGGTTGGGACGGGTGGACCTTCGGGGCCCGGTGTCAGTGGTGGCAGGCAGTGGGGCAGAGGGAATAACTAGTTCCTCCTCCCTGCTATCGTGTGGGGCAGGCGGAAGCGTAGGAGAGCTGGGTACAGGTACATCCCTGGGCACTGGCTCATGGTCGATCTCTTCCATCACTTCCTCATCCACGGGTTGTGGGAACAGTATCACTGGAAGAATCGCCGTGCCGTTCTGCGTAGGCCAGTCTGTCGGGAAATCACCCATCACGGTATGGATTACCTCTTTTTCTTTCTCTGCCGGTCTGGGAACTGGAGCTTCAGCTGCTACCCTCAATGGTGGTGGGCATCTCTTTAGATGGTCCCGGGAAACCGTGGCCAAAGTCCTCCCCTGGTCACGGCTGATCTGGTAGGCCTTCCCATTCTCCCATCCAGTGGGCTGTACTACATACGGGGTCTTTTCCCATTGATCATCCAGCTTGTGGGTCCTTCTTTTTTGCTTCAGCATTACATCCCCAGGCAGGAAGGGACCGGCAGGCGCCTTCTTGTTGAAGCACTGCTCCTGCTGTCCCCGACTCCGGCACAAGTTCTTTTTAACATATTCCTGGACCTGTCGGTACTGTGCTCTCCACCGAGTGTCCCATCCAGCTGTCGAAGGGAGTGCTTCTGGGGCTTCCAACCCCATTTCTAAATTCACTGGTAGCCGGCCGGGGCGAGCCCTCATCAGGTATGCTGGAGTGCATTTCGTAGAGCTGGAAGGGATGTTGTTATACATATCGACCAGGTCAGGTAGCTTCTCTGGCCACAGGTTCCGCTCTTCCAGTGGTAACGTCTTGAGGAGGCCCAGGACCAAGTGGTTCATCTTTTCACACATGCCATTGGTTTGGGCATGGTAAGGGGTGGTCCGGATTTTCTTGCAGCCGTACAACTGGCAGAATTCTTGGAATACCTCCGCTTCAAAGGCCGGACCCCGGTCGGTAAGCACCTTCTCGGGGTACCCATACGGTTGACAGAAATAAGCCTGGAACGCTCTAGCGGCAGTACGGCCGGTTAGGTCCTTAACTGGGACAACCACCATGAATCTTGAATAGTGGTCTACACTGGTCAGAGCGTAGTTGTACCCACTTCGGCTGGGGGTGAGCTTCACATGGTCGAGGGCAACCAGCTCCAGCAGTTGATGCGTAATGATCGGGTATAGGGGTGCCTTCTGGCTGGCCTTGTCCTTCTTTCTCAATGCGTAGGGGCCGCATTCTCGGCACTAGGCCTCCACAATTCCCACATTCCACTCCAATAGAACCGCTCTCTCAACAACATCTCCAGCTTCTTCCACCCAAAGTGTCCAGCACCATCATGGTATGCTTGCAAGATGGTGGGCACGTTAGCCTGGGGAATCACTAGCTGGCGAACCTTCTTGTGGGTCTTCGGGTTAATCAGCTCACGATACAACTTCCCCTGGTGTAGGTACAGCCGGGTCCGTTCTCGCCACAGACGTTGGGCTTCGGCAGGGGCGGCAGGGTCTATCCCTGCAAAACCCTGTTCCACCAGGGTCTTGACCAGGCGGACAGCAGGTGCCTGGTCCTGAGGTTCTTGCCACTCCTGACTGGGCAGCGGGTCTAGGTTCACCCGTTGTTGATGGACATGCACCTTCTCAGTTAGCGGCCGGTGAAATGCAGGCAACTAGATCTCTTCGAGGTCGTCATCCTCTGGCCCCTCTTCCGACAGGTGGGGCATCCGGGAGAGTGCATCGGCATTAACGTTGGTACGGCCGGCCCGGTACTTGATGGTGAAATCGTAGTTGGCTAACCTTGCCACCCACCGCTGCTCCAACGTGCCCAGCTTGGCTGTATCTATATGGGTCAGCGGGTTATTGTCCGTGTAAGCGGTGAACTTGGCTGCTGCCAGATAATGGCGGAACCGCTCGGTGATAGCCCACACCAGTGCTAAGAGCTCAAGCTTGAAAGAGCTGTAGTTCTCAGGATTCCTCTCAGTCGGTCGGCGTTTTCGGCTAGCATAACCAATCACCCTCTCCCTTCCGTCTTGGACCTGGGATAGAACAGCCCCCAAGCCCACATTGCTGGCATCGGTGTAGAGGATGAATGGACGGCTGTAGTCGGGGTACGCTAGGATTTCCTCTCCGGTCAGAGCCGCTCTCAGCTGGCGGAAGGATTCTTCATGCTTTTCTTCCCACACCAATGGGGCTCCTAGGGGTCTACCACCCTTGGTCTGTCCCACGAGGAGGTCTTGCATGGGGGCAGCCATCTTCGTGTACCCCTTAATGAAGCGACGGTAATATCCCACCAGGCCCAGGAACTGCCTCACTTCCCTCACTGTGGTCGGTCTCGGCCAGTCTTGGATGGCAGTGACCTTCTCGGGGTCGGGGGCGACACCTTCCGCACCCACCACATGTCCAAGGTACTGCACTCTGGGCTTCAGCAGATGACACTTTGAGGGTTTCAACTTCATCCCATACTTGGCAAGGGACGTGAACACCTCGGCTAGGTGCTCCAGGTGGGCTTCATACGTCTGTGAGTACACAATCACATCATCTAAGTACAGCAAGATGGTCTCGAAATTTAGGTGCCCCAGACAACATTCCATCAGCCGTTGGAAGGTTCCGGGGGCATTGCACAGCCCGAACGGCATACTGTTGAACTCACAGAGTCCCATAGGAGTGGCAAAGGCAGTCTTCTCTCGGTCTTCAGGTGCCATGGCCACCTGCCAGTACCCACTGGTGAGGTCAAGGGTAGAGAAGTAGTTAGCGGTTCTCAGCGCGGCCAGGGACTCTTCAATACGGGGCAGAGGGTAAGCATCCTTATGCGTTATCTGGTTAATCTTCCGGTAATCCACACACATCCGCATGGTGCCATCCTTCTTCTTAACCAGCACCAACGGGGCGGCCCAGGGACTACAGCGGTCCCTAATAACCCCCGCCTCCTTCATGTTCCTCAACATGTCTTTGGCGCATTTGTAGTGTGCAGGGGGAATAGGCCTGTATCTCTCTTTAATAGGGGGGTGTTCACCGGTAGGGATGTGGTGTTGGACCCCTTTAATCTGCCCAAAATCTAGAGGATGTTTGCTAAAAACTCGCTCATACTCCTGTACCACCTGGTATACCCCTTCCTTGTGATGTGTGGGGGTATCATCAGTGCCGACGTGTAGCTCTCGACACCACTCGTCTAACTCCCCCAGGGATGGGTGAGGACTGGCAGTAGGTGGTGAGATCGGGGGAACGGCCTCATGGATGGTGTGAGGATCTAGAGTGAGCAACTTGGCAAGGGTAGCGTACCGGGGAAGCCTAACCTCTTCCTCCCCACAGTTCAACACCCTTACGGGCACTCTCCCTTTCTTGACGTCTACCACCCCTCGGGCGGCCATTACTGTGGGCCAGTGTTCGGAGGGCATGGGCTCTATCATGGTGGGGTAGTCTCGCCCTTGGGGCCCTACCGCTGCCCTACACCAAATCATCATCTCACTCCTGGGAGGCACAATCAAAGGGGCCGCATCCATCACTCTCACTCCTCCAATCTCTCCTCCTGTCGAGTTCACATGCTGGCGATACATCAGGGCCCGGATCTCACGCTGCACAGCTCTGTCGGCTCCCCGCCGCCGTGGCGGCCAGCTGCTGCAGTAGGGTCAGCACCTCACTCATACAGTGCTCCATCACATCAGTCCCTAGCACTACTTTCGGGTTATGATCACTGGGTTCATTCATTATCACAATCAACCCCTGGTGTTGCAGTTCAGCTCGTCCCACAGTCATGGCCACTTGTTTGTACCCCACTTGGGTCAATGGGAGTCCATCAGCGACAATCAGTGTCATGCTGCCATCTGGGGGGGCTAGTTCGTCCTTTCCCCAATACCGTTGATACAGTGTGTATGGTATTGTGGTTACCTGAGATCCAGTGTCCAGGGGAGCCATCAGCGGGATGCCGTCCACTGCCAGGGGGATGATGGGCCGGGCTCCGATGTACCGCTCCCGCCAGTCGGGGGGGGGGGGGCACTGGGTTCTACTCCTGAGGATTGGCCCGTGGCCCCAGGGGTTGCTCGTTTAACGGACACCGTCGGGAGTAGTGGCCGGGTTTGCTGCACCTGTAACAGATTGGGGGTCCATTCCGTGAGTCATTGGCCCTTCTCCGCTGCATCCAGAGGACGTCCTCAGGGCTGTCGGCGAGCTGTATCTTCCCCGGGGGCTGGGACCTGGTCGGAGGCTGGAGTGCGGCGAGGATCTTGGCGAGGTCCCTATCCATGCGGCGGACCTGGGCAGCCAGTTCCTCCATCATTCCGCTTGGGGCCACAGGCACCGGAGCCGTTGGGAGGGCAGGGGCCGCCACGACGGGAGCCGTCTCAGCTGCCCATGGGGCTGCCTCAGGGACTTCCGATGCTGGGGGCTGCAGAGCTTTAATGGCCCGTTCCTTTAACACGGCAAAGTCCACATCAGGGTGTTCTAGGGCCCACAGCCGGAGTTGTTTGCGGTCCTCCGAGGACCTCATCCCTTGTACAAACTGCTCAACTAACATTTTGTTGCTGTCCGCATCGTTAATGGTGTCTACCCGCTTCAGTGTGCGGAGGGCGGTTTGCAGACACAAGGCGTAGTCCCGAATACTATCCGCGGGCCGTTGCCGGCATTGATAAAACTGCATCCGCAGCTCGGCTTCGGTACGGGTCTTAAAGGCAGTCTGCAGCTTCTCAAAGATGGTGGCTACAGAGGACCGGTCCCCATCGGCCCAGGTCTCCGCCTCCTGCTCAGCCACGCCGGTTAGCTGCCCCAGCACTACCGCTGCACGTTGCTTATCAGTCAGTGGGTACAGTTCTAGTAGCAAGCTAAGCTTCTTCCGGAAGACCTGCAACGCGTCAGGTTTCCCATCGTACTGCGGCAGCCAGGTAGCTCCGGGCACATAGGGCAAGGAGAACGGCATCACCTGAGCGAGAGCTGGGGCCGCGGCGCCCCCCACCAGTGCGGCCGGGACCTGGGCGGCGGGGCCATTCCCATCCACGGGTGCCACTGCGGCTGCAACCGCCGCTCCTCCAGCGGCTCCGTCGGGCGCAGACATCTTGTTTCCATCCCCCTTAGTCTTTTTCCGGCTCCTCCTCTACAGGGGCGGGGTTTCGGCTTTCGCGCCTCCACTGCTCGAGGAGACGCTCGAGTGGGGACTTTTGGCGCCCAAAATGGCGGATTCTGCAATTTTTCGGCCGGACACCTCCGGCGGGACACAAGGCGCACTTCTACCAGGCGGTAGAACGGTAAGAACTGTTTGTGACGCCAAGTTGTCGCGGGCGGGGAGGGGACGCTGCGCTCACCACGCTCTGGTCCGGCGCTGCTGCTTCGCTTGCTGCTCGGTGGCTCGAGCGGTGGCCCGGATCCGGGGACTCGAGCGGCGCTCCTCGCCCGTGAGTGAAAAGGGGAATGGTTTTGGGGATTTATTGTCCGTGACGCCACCCACGGTTGTGGTGAGGTTGTGACACCACCGCTGCTCTGGACGGGGATCCCGGGAGCGATGACAGGGAGCAGCATAGATGTTGTTTTTCCCCTCCGTGGGTAGGGGGGTTGGTTGTCCCGGGACCCGGTGAGGGAGTAATGGCAGGTGGGTTACGGGGCCTGGTGAGGTGCAGGGTCGCGGGGGCAGCGCGGTGCCACACGGCACGGTGGTACTCACTCAGCCCATGATAAATGCAAAGTCTCCGGTAAAACAAACGGCTGGATGGACGTGTCCCACAGACGGCTGCGGTGGTTATTCTCCCGGTAGATTGGCGGTGACTGCCTTTCCCTGCACCTGTTATGTTCTCGGTTCTGATGGCTTCCCACCGGTAACCCGCTCCCCAGCTTGGATGGATGCTGAGGGAGCCCCTTATGCCCGCAGGCTCTGGACCTGGGAACTGTAGCCTTGGCGGTGACTGTATTTCCCTTCACGGTTTGAGCGGTTGCCTTCAATCGGTTCTTTACTGCTGAGAAACCCCGGAGGTTCCCTTCGCTAACGGATTTGACCAGTTTTACGGCGACTCCAAGCCTGGTCGGGGTCCGTAGGCCCTGCCGAATGGTGCTGGCTTCTCTTCGCTCCCCGATCCGGTACCGGCGGGCCACCGCCCGTCCCCGGTCCTTACGGTTCACATCAATCAGCCCCTCCTGCAGACGGTCACCACCGTCTGCCAACCTTGCTGTATGTGCCCGGGCCACGCACCCGGACACGGTCAGTCTGCTCCACTACCACTTCACTCTTCAACTCTCCAACCACTCTCCACTACTCTGCCTTCCTTTTCCCGCCTCCAGGACTGTGAACTCCTCGGTGGGTGGGGCCAACCGCCTGGCTCCACCCCCTGGTGTGGACATCAGCCCCTGGAGGGAGGCAACAAGGATTTTTGTCTGACTTTGATGTGCCTAGCCGGGGTGTGGGGTGTGTTGTTGCAGTACCTGTGACGTCCTGGCTTGTCCAGGGCGCCACATATCAATAGTACAAAATGAGGTAGTTTAGTTAATAAATAAATAATTGTAAAATACCTATTTCAATCAATAGTCTACCAAACATTAAATAGCAATAAATATCTGGATATAATCATTATAAAGTGGGTCTAAACAATAGATAAATACAAATAGTCCCTTGCCCACATAAGTGTCTGATACCATGCACTGTGACCACAGTGTATGGGTTAGACCACACAATCAGATGAAGCAATCATTAGCATATAAGCATAAGGCCTAAGACACACGGCGTGAATATCGAACCGAGTGGAATGCGATAAAACATCACATTCCACTCGTACCAATATTACCGTATGTGCCAGCACCCATGAGCGATTATTTTCTCAGCCCCAATCGGACCGAGAAAACAGTTGCAGCATGCTGCGAGTGTAATCTGAGTCTCTTTCTCTCACACCCATTCAAGTCTGTGGGTCGAGAGAAAGATCGCACTGCACTCGGAGTGCAGGGCGAGAATGGCAATAGCCGGCTATGGAGGAGAGAGGGAGATAAATCCCTCCCTCCCCTCTGCAGCGCTGGCCCTCCCCTCCTCAGTGCTGGCCCGCCCCCCGCAGCTGAGGTCCGAACGCATGATCGGACCTCGGTCGCAGTGACACTCAAATGACACTCGGCTCCCACTGTGCTGCCAGTGTGAGCCGAGTGTCATGCGAGGATCACATTAGTCCCTGTGTGGCCCTGGCCTAACAATAGACATGAAGTTTACCTAGTAACAAGGTGGTGATTCCTGTCCGTGACTCCTCACTCCCATTTTCATCATTTTGTACTATTGATATCTATAGATATAATTCATTGGGACGGGGCTATATTATAATGTCCATTTTTTTACATTAGGTTATTTATGGAGCTCATTATTTATTCTGGCATATATTAATTTTACCTGGTGGTGATACCAGTACCCCACGTAGTAATCTGTTGTTTGTGACTTTTAATTACTTCTGTCTGTGATTCTGTACATAATACCTACCACTTAGCACCTTATGCTGTTTTACTTATTAATTTTAACACATATCAATAAAAGAATAGTTTTAACTTCCTCACGTTGTCACATTATATAGCTGTCGGACAACCACTTGTCAATCTTTAGCTTTCATGTTTTTAAAAGGAAGAAGGCGAATAAGCTGCTGCCAGACGCCTCTGATGGAGTGTATATTCCCTAGAGCAAAATAATTGTACATATACTGGTGGCACAAAGTTAAGAGGCCCCTATACTTATTGGATGATTTGGGGTTTTTTTCTCCAAAATCTCTGAGTATGGCCAATATACATCTCTTGCCATTGTAAGAATTTGATATAATTTAGAATTTAAAGACATCCCCCTTTAGAAAAGACTGGTCCCTTGGCGTAGTTTGTTATAAAAAGAACAATTGTACTTTCTTCGTTCCCAGGTCTATCACTGAGTCTCTGCCACTTCTCCTGGTGTCTGGTATTGACTGCAGCAGTGATGTCACCTTAACAGCGCTGCAGCCAATCACTGAACTCAGATTCCAGGGAGTGGCCAAGGATGGAGGATATTATACCAGGAAAGAAATTATGCATCATACCAGGAAGGGGCCCAGGATGGATGACATTATACCAGGATGGCGGAAATTATTACTAGAATGGGCCTAGGATGGGGGACAATATACTAGGAAAAGATCCGGGATGGAGGATATTATATCTGAAAGGGGCACATGATGGGGATTATTACAGGAAGCAGCCAGGATGGAGGACATTTTATAGGAAGCAACCAGGATAGAGATTATTATTACAAGATGGAGAATATTATTATAGAAGGGTCCAGGATCGTAGACATTAATACAGGATAGGAGACATTGTTACATTACATAAGAGGGCTTACATGTATGTTTTCACAGGATTTGGAACTCTACAAGACGCTATACAACTGACAAACATGCAGGTGGGATCCCACATACAAATTTTGCACCAGGGCCCATCAAACTCTAATTATGCCACTCCATATAGTAATTCAAATTAAAAAAAATATTAGCACAGGTCAATAATCATTAGTTTATATATTTATAGTGCTCAAATAATTGAAAAATTAGACAACATCCAAATACAATAATCTCATATGCAGCATCTTGCAAAAGTATTCAACCCATTGGCATTTTTCTTATGTTGCTACCTCACAACCTGGAATTTCCCTGTTTTTTTTGAGGGTTGTAAAAAAACATGTCTACAACTGTGAACATTTTGTTTTTTTTATGGTGAAGCAAACAACAAAAAAGGACAACATAGCTGAAAACTTCAGTGTGCATATGTGGCGCCCTGGACTAGCCAGCTCGTCACAGGTAACACACACACACACACACACACCCACACACCCTGGACAGTTACATTAGCCAAACACAAAACCCTTGTTGCCTCCCTCCAGGATCTGATGTCCACACCAGGTGCGGCGGAGCAAAGTGGTTGGCCCCGCCCACCGAGGAGTTCACAGGCCTGGAGGCGGGAAAACAGATCAGTTCAGGTGTAGAGATCAGTTTAGGAGGTGAAGGAGAGTGGAGCTGAGACTGGTGTGCCTGGGTAGTGGCCCAGGCACCGACAGCAAGGTTGGCAGACGGTGGTGGCCGTCTGCAGGAGTGGTGGAGCAATGCGGAACCGTTGGACCAGGGTCGGGATGTGGCCCCACGGTACCAACCGGGGAGCGAAGTGAAGCCAGCACACACAGGCAGGGCCATTGGACCCCGACTAGGCTGGGAGCCACCGACAAAAGTCAAATTCAAGTGTGACCGGAACCCCAGGGGTTTCCTAACAACCAAAGACCCGTTAGAAGGCAACCGTCCGCACCGTGAGGGTATACAGCCACCGCCAACGGCTAGAGACCCAAGGGCCAGTGCCTCCAGGCAAAACGGGCTCCTCCGGCATCCATACACCGGGGAGCGGACTACCGTTGGGGACCCATCGTAGTCAAGACAGTACACAAAAGGTGCAGAGAAAGACAGCCGCCATCACCTGTCCGGGGAGAGACACTGCAGCCGGCTGCCGGACCCATCCATCCAGTCGTTTGGTTTACCGGAGACTTTGTGCATTCATTGCTGAGTGAGTACACCAGTGCCATCCGGCACCGCGCCGCGCTGTCCCTGCGACCCTGCACCTCACCGACCCTGCCTCCCCGTCACACCACCGGGCCCCGGGACCACCAACCCCTACCCACGGAGGGGGAAAACAACATCCCAGCTGCTCCCTACCATCGCTCCCGGGATCCCTGTCACCAGCAGCGGTGGTGCCCATCTTCACCACAACCCGTGGGTGGCGTCACGGACTAAATCCCCAAACAAACCAACCTCCCTTTTCACTCACGGGCGAGGAGCACTGCTCAAGTCCCCGGATCCGGCCCACCGCTCGAGCCACCGAGCAGCAGCAGCAGCGCCGTACCCGAGCGTTAGCGAGCGCAGTGCTCCGCCGCCCGAGACAACTTGGCATCACGAACAGGATCAAGCCGATCTACTTACCATTAGAAGTGCGCCTTGTGGTCTCCGCCGGCGGTGTCTGGCCAAAAATTTTGAAGTGCCGCCATCTTTGGCGCGAAGATTTCCCGCTCGAGCGTCTTCCCCGAGCAGGGAAGGCGCGAAAGCGAAGCCCCGCCCCCAGGGCGGAAGTGCTAAAGAGAACCAAGGGGGGACGGGAAAAAGATGTCTGCGCCCGACGGAGCTGTTGGAGGAGTGGTGGTCGCAGCAGCACCCGTAGCTGGAAACGGGATAGCCCCTGCTCCGGCCGCAGGAGCGGGGGAGGCCGCGGGCCCAGCGGTCGCCCAGGTGATGCCGTTCTCCCTGCCCTATGTGCCCGGTGCTACCTGACTACCGCAGTACGATGAGAAGCCTGATGCTTTGCAGGTGTTCCGGAAAAAAATCAGCCCGGTCCTCTATTTATATCCCTTGACTGATAGGCAACGGGCAGCGGTGGTGCTAGGGCAGCTAACCGGTGCAGCTGAGCAGGAGACGGAGACCTGGACCGACGCGGACCGTGCCTCAGTGACCACCATTTTCGAGAAGCTACAAATCGATTTTGAGACCCGCACGGAAGCGGAGCTGCGGATGCAGTTTTACCAGTGTCGACAGCGGCCTGCGGACAATATAAGAGACTATGCCCTGCGCCTGCAAACAACCACTGTACACTGAAGCGGGTGGACACTATTAATGATGCGGACAGCAATAAGATGCTAGTGGAACCATTCCTGCAAGGGCTGGGGTCCGCGGAAGACCGCAAGCAGTTACGGCTGTGGGCCCTAGAACACCCCAATCTGGACTTTGCAGTGCTGAAAGAGCGGGCCATCAAGGCCCTGCAGGCCCCAATGCCAGACGCTCCTGAGGCGACCCCGTAGCCGGCTGAAACCACTCTCATCACGGTGGCACCTCCTCTCTCGGCTCTACCGGCCCCTGCAGCGCCCGTCGGGATCATGGAGGAGCTGGCTGCCCAGGTCCGCCGCATGGATGTAGACCTAGCCAAGATACTCGCCGCACTCCAGCTGCCATCGAGAGTCAAGCCCCCAGGGCGGATCCAGCTCGCCAACAGCCCCGAAGACGTCCCCTGGATGCATCGGAGAAGGACCAATGACTCATGGTACGGGCCTCCTATTTGTTACTGGTGCAGCAAGTCTGGCCAGTACTCTAGGCGGTGTCCGTTAAACGAGCAACCCCTGGGGCCAAGGGCCAATCCTCAGGAGTAGACACCAACGCCCCCCCCCCGATTGGCGAGACCGGTACGTCGGAGCTCGCCCCATCATCCCTCTGGCAGTGGATGGCATCCCGCTCATGGCCCTCTTGGACACAGGATCGCAGGTAACCACTATACCATATACACTGTACCAGCAGTATTGGGGTACTGACGAACTTGCCCCCTCGGATGATAGCCTGACCCTTGTCGCAGCTAATGGGCTCCTGCTAACCCAAGTGGGATACAAATAAGTGACCCTGACCGTGGGACGTGCGGAGTTAAAGAACCAAGGGATGATTGTGGTGATGAATGAACCCAGTGACCATAACCCCAAAGTAATCCTAGGGACCAATGTGATGGAGCATTGTATGAGTGAGGTGCTCAATCTGTTGCAGCAGTTTGCCGCCACAGCAGGAGGAAGCAGACAGAGGGCTGTGCAGCGTGAGATCCGGGCCCTTCTGTATCGGCAGCAACTAAACTTAACTGGTGGAGAGATTGGTGGAGTAAGGGTGATGGATGTGGCCCCCTTGGTAGTGCCACCCCGAAGTGAGATGATGAGCTGATGCAGGGCAGCAGTAGGTCCCCAGGGGTGCGACTACCCGGCGATGGTGGAACCTGCGCCTTCTGATCACTGGCCCACGGTGATGGCAGCCAGAGGGGTGGTTGACGTTAAAAAGGGGAGAGTGCCTGTAAGAGTGCTGAATTGTGGAGAGGAGGAAGTCAGGCTTCCCCGTTACGCTACCCTTGCCAAATTGCTCACCATAGACCCTCACACCATTCACGAAGCCGTCCCTCCTTCCTCAGCATCCCCTGCCAGTAACCATACACCCCCTGAACAGTTAGAGGAGTGGTGCCAGGAACTACACATAGGTACTGAAACCACACCCACGCATCACAAAGAAGAGGTATACAGGGTAGTGCAAGAGTATGAACAGGTTTTCAGCAAGCACCCATTAGATTTCGGGAGGATTAAAGGGGTTCAACACCATATCCCTACAGGTACATCCACCCATCAAAGAGAGGTATAGGCCCATTCCGCCAGCACACTATCAATGTGCCAAAGACATGTTGAGGAACATGAAGGAGGCAGGGGTCATTCGGGATAGTTGTAGTCCCTGGGCAGCTCCACTGGTGCTGGTGAAGAAGGACGGCACCATGAGAATGTGTGTGGATTACCGGAAAATTAACCAGATCATGCATAAAGATGCCTATCCTCTCCCCCATATCGAAGAGTCGCTAGCTGCGCTGAGAACTGCTAACTTCTTCTCTACCCTTCATCTTACTAGCGGCTACTGGCAGGTAGCGGTCGCACCAGAGGACCGTGAGAAGACTGCATTTGCCACTCCCATGGGACTCTGCGAGTTTAACAGCATGCCGTTCGGGCTGTGCAATGCCCCTGGGACCTTCCAACGGCTCATGGAGTGTTGCCTGGGACATCTCAATTTCGAAACGGTCCTTCTGTACCTGGACGATGTGATCGTGTATTCCCAGACGTACGAGGCCCACCTGGAACATCTGGCTGAAGTGTTTGCATCCCTGGCCAAATATGGGATGAAACTGAAGCCCTCTAAGTGCCACCTACTAAAACCCAGGGTGCAGTACCTTGGACATGTGGTGACGGAAGGCGTCACCCCAGATCCCGAAAAGATCACTGCCATTCAGGACTGGCCAAAACCGACCACTGTGAGAGAGGTCAGACAGTTCCTGGGCCTGGTGGGCTACTACCGTCGTTTAATCAAGGGGTACACGAAGATGGCTGCCCCCATTCAAGAACTCCTCGTGGGACAGACCAAGGGTGGCAGGTCCCCTGGAACTCCGTTTGTGTGGGAGAAGAAGCATGAGGAGTCCTTTTACTAGCTGAAGACGGCCTTGATGGGAGAAGAGATCCTGGCGTACCCCGACTACAGTCTCCCGTTCGTCCTCTACACCGACGCCAGCAATGTGGGCTTGGGGGCAGTCCTGTCCCAGGTCCAGAACGGGCGAGAGAAGGTGATCGCCTATGCCAGCAGAAAACTCCATCCCACGGAAAGGAACCCCGAGAATTACAGCTCCTTCAAGCTTGAGTTCCTAGCCCTGCTGTGGGCCATTACTGAGCGGTTCCGCCATTACCTCGCAGCAGCAAATTTCACCGCCTACACGGACAATAATATGTTAACCCATCTGGACACGGCTAAGTTGGGCGCGTTGGAGCAGTGGTGGGTGGCCAGGCTGTCTAACTATGACTTCACTATCAAACACCAAGCCGGCCGCAAGAACACCCAACGCGGACGCGCTATCCCGGATGCCCCACCTGCCGGATGAGGGGTCGAAAGACGATGACCTTGAAGAAGTCGAGTTACCCGCATTCCACCGGCCACCAGTCGAGAAGTTGCATGTCAAGCAGCAACAGGTGAGCTTGGACCCGCTACCCAGCCAGGGTTGGAGAGAAGCCCAAGACCAAGCGCCTGCCGTCCAATTGGTCAAGACCATGATCGAACAAGGCTCTGCTGGAATGGACCCTGCCGCTCCTCCCGAGGCCCAACGGCTGTGGAAAGAACGAGCCCAGCTGCACCTGTGCCAGGGGAAACTGTATCGGGAACTGATCAACCCGAAGACTCATGAGAAGGTTCATCAGCTGGTGGTTCCCCAGGCTAACGTGCCCACAGTTCTATGAGCTTACCATGACGGTGCCGGGCACTTTGGGTGGAAGAAGCTGGAGATGCTGTTGAGAGAGCGGTTCTATTGGAGTGGGATGCGGGAGTCTGTAGAGGCCTGGTGCCGAGAGTGTGGTCCCTGTGCACTGAGAAGAAGGGACGAAGCCAGCCAGAAGGTAATGGGTGATTTTCCAGCAGACTGGCCGATGCAGAACGGTGCGGTGCTTGTTCCGGTGATAATGTTCCCACAACACTTGGAAGAAATGGAGACGGAAATGCCCGCCAGTGAGCCACTCGAGCTAGCGCCCAGGGATGCACCTATACCCCCTCCCCTTGAGCCTCCACCTGCCATGTCTGATAGAAGGGAAGAGGAAACGGTCATCTCTTCTATCCCCTTGCCCGCTACCAGCGACATTGTCCTCTGAAGGTCCACACGCCCCAACCTAGGTAGGCCCCCGCTTAGGTATAGGGAAACTACCATCTAGGGGTGCAGTATGTTAATTGTGTAAATATGTGAGTAAATGAAAATTAATCAAACCGAAAAATCATCTGATTACCGTCCGAAAAGAGAACCGTCCCCGTTGGGACTGGAGTTGTCCTTGTTAAGTTAACACCCCTCCCATGCCCACATGAGAAACTCCTCATGAACAAGGCCGAGAACTGGCAGGCCACCCACGCACTTGTGGGCCTGTAAATAGTTTTGTGGGATGGATACCATTGCCGCCTCCGGAGAGGCAGATTGGAGGAAGGGCCCGCAGCAGAGCAGACTGGGGCCCGGCCACCACCAGGACCGGTGGCTATCCTCTGGGGGTCAGAGGTCCCCCTGGACGTGGGGTCCCCTGAAGTGACAGTCGGGTGCGAGTTACCGTACCCGTTCCCGCTCGGGAAGCCTGAACCTGGACTGGGGTCAAGGGGTGCTGCCCACTTCTTAGGGGCAGCATCAGGGCTAGGTTGCTTGGGTGGGAGAGCAGAAGATATTCGTCCGTCCTTCCGTCCGTCAATAAAAATGTTTATATGTGTAACGTTAAAGTGACCTGAAAAGAATGCTTATGTTTTATATGTTTACCGTTTACATGTTATTTATATTTTTACAGTTGGAAAAATAAAACCGGTGATGGACGGGCAGCCCGCGGACAGTCTGCATTTTACTAAGGTGGAATGTGGCGCCCTGGACTAGCCAGGTCGTCACAGGTAACACAGACACACACACCCACACATCCTGGACAGTTACATTAGCCAAACACAAAACCCTTGTTGCCTCCCTCCAGGGTCTGATGTGCAAACCAGGTGGGGCGGAGCCAGGTGGTTGGCCCCGCCCACCGAGGAGTTCACAGGCCTGGAGGCGGGAAAACAGATCAGTTCAGGTGTAGAGATCAGTTTAGGAGGTGAAGGAGAGTGGAGCTGAGACTGGTGTGCCTGGGTAGTGGCCCAGGCACCGACAGCAAGGTTGGCAGACGGTGGTGGCCGTCTGCAGGAGTGGTGGAGCAACGCGGAACCGTAGGACCGGGGTCGGGGGGTGGCCCGCCGGTACCGACCGGGGAGCGAAGTGAAGCGAGCACACACAGGCAGGGCCATCGGACCCCGACTAGGCTGGGAGCCGCCGACAAAAGTCAAATCCGAGTGTGACCGGAACCCCAGGGGTTTCCTAACAACCAAAGACCCGTTAGAAGGCAACCGTCCGCACCGTGAGGGTATACAGCCACCGCCAACGGCTAGAGACCCAAGGGCCAGCGCCTGCGGGCAAAACGGGCTCCTCCGGCATTCATACACCGGGGAGCGGACTACCGTTGGGGACCCATCGTAGTCAAGACAGTACACAAAAGGTGCAGGGAAAGACAGCCGCCATCACCTCTCCGGCGAGAGACACTGCAGCCGGCTGCGGGACCCGTCCATCCAGTCGTTTGGTTTACCGGAGATTTTGTGCATTCATTGCTGAGTGAGTACACCAGTGCCATCCGGCACCGCGCCGCGCTGTCCCTGCGACCCTGCACCTCACCGACCCTGCCTCCCCGTCACACCACCGGGCCCCGGGATCACTAACCCCTACCCACGGAGGGGGAAAACAACATCCCAGCTGCTCCCTACCATCGCTCCCGGGATCCCTGTCACCAGCAGCGGTGGTGCCCATCTTCACCACAACCCATGGGTGGCGTCACGGACTAAATCCCCAAACAAACCAACCTCCCTTTTCACTCACGGGCGAGGAGCGCCGCTCGAGTCCCCGGATCCGGGCCACCGCACAAGCCACCGAGCAGCAGCAGCAGCGCTGGACCCGAGCGTTAGCGAGAGCAGCGCCCCACCGCCCGCGACACATAACTATTCACTTTGCAGGGTCTCCTTTTGCGTCAATTTCAGCTGCAAGTTGCTTTCTAAAAGTGTCTCTCAGCTTTCCACATCTTGCCGCTGGGATTTTTGCCCATTCCTCAAGGCAAAACTGCTCCAGCTCCTTCAAGTTACATGGTTTCCTCTGTAGAACAGCAATCATCAAGTCTGACCACAGACTCTCATTGAATTAAGGTCTGGGCTTTGACTGGGTCACTCCAATGCATTTAGGCTAAGTTTATACTGTATGTCTAGTACACTCCCTGACAGAAGTTCTGTCGCTTATCCATGTTATGTAAATAAAAGCTTATAAATAGGGATGAGCGAATGTATTAGCCACTATTCGGTATCCGATGGATAATGGGGTATTCGAGGTAATCGCTATCTGACGGCTAATATGGTATTCGCTCCTATACTTTTATTTTCATTGCTGTCTTCCTGGCACCTGTTTTCCAGCCAATGAACACATCTGACATTGCTTGCCCTGACATAAACGCCGCAGCCATCTTTGTTGTGGTGTTTCTGTGATTGGCTTGGCTGCACAGCGTCATAGGGGCTATATACGCCAGCGGCCATTTTGTGAACACGCAGCCATAGGAAGCTGGCGGTGTAGATAGACTCTACTGTGTGTGGGAGAGCGTTCTTAGATCCAACTAATAAATAGTCCTTGTAAGGGCTGAACACAGTGTCCAGGAGCTGCTAGCAGCTCCATAAATCGCTTTTTTGACAAACAGAAATCAGGTTTTTCTGTCACTCTCTCTTTCTGTCGGTCTCTCCCTCTCTCATACTCACCGATCACTGACCGATCACCAGCGCGGCGCTGCATGGCTGTCACACTGCTCCATTGGCTTCTCTTTTGAAAATGCCGACCGCTCATTATTCCATCTCGTATTCCCCGCTTCCCCCACCCATCGGCGCCTATGATTGGTTGCATTCAGACGCACACCCACGCTGAGTAACAGCTGTCTCACTGCAACCAATCACAGCCGCCGGTGGACGGGTCTATGTAGTGCAGTAAAGTAAATAAATAAGTTATTAAAAAAAAAAAGGCGTGCAGCCCCCCCAAATTTTGATACCAGCCAAGATAAAGCCACTCGGCTGAAGGCTGGTATTCTCAGGATGTGGAGCCCCACGTTATGGGGAGCCCCCAACCTTAAAATATCAGCCAGCAGCTGCCCAGAATTGCCGCATTCATTAGATGCGACAGTCCCAGGACTCTACTCGGCTCATCCCGAATTGCCCTGGTGCGGTGGCAATCAGGGTAATGAGTTAATGGCAGCCCATAGCTGCCACTAAGTCCTAGGTTAATCATGGCAGTCGTCTATGAGACACCCCCAATGATTAACTTGTAAGTGAAAGTAAATAAACACATACACCCGAAAAAATCCTTTATTTGGAAAAAAAACAAAAAAAAAATACAAACACCCTCTTTCACCACTTTATTAAAATTCCCAAATACCCCTCCAGATCCGGCGAAATTCTCACGAGGTCCCGCTACGCATCCAGCTCTGCTACATGAATCTGCCAGGAGTGGCCGTGGAACACCGCCACTCTCTGTCAGTTCCACGCAGCAACTGAAGTGAGCCGCGCAATCAGCGGTGACGTCACTCAGGTGAACCCGCGGCCACCGCTCTCAGGTGGAAAACTGCAGCTGGCTTCGGGTCATCTGAGTGATGGCACCGCTGATCACGCGGCTCACTTCAGTCACTATGGGGATTTGCGGTCACCGGTGAGTCCTTCACCTGTGATCGCAAATCAGGCCGCGGTGCACAGACAGAGCCGTGTGATAGCATTGTCATCGGGTGACGTTCATCAGAGTTCATTCTCATCACGCAGCTCTGTCTCGCAGCCAGCCATGCTCTATGCTCTGCTTGCTGTCAATAAATAGAAACATTCCCCACCATCTTTGCTTGCTGTCATTGAATGGAAACATTCCCCATCATCTCTGCTTGTTGCCATTGAATGGAAACATTCCCCAACAAGTGTGCTTGCTGTCAATGAAAGAAAACATTCCCCACCATCTCTGCTTGCTGTTAGTGAGTGAAACATTCCCGATCAGTGTTTTGGATTCATTTTTGACAGTGCAGTCCCACTCGGCCTGCTACATCCCAATACAACATGGCTGGCTGAGAGACAGTGCCGCGCGATGAGAATAAACTCAGATGAACGTCACCCGACTTCATTGTCATTGCGCGGCTCTGTCTGTGTGCTGGGGCCTGATTTGCGATCACAGGTGAAGGACTCACCGGTGACCGCAAATCCCCTGAGTGACTAAAGTGAGCCGCGCGATCAGCGGTGCCGTCACTCAGGTGACTCGTGGCCAGCTGCAGTCCTCCACTTGAGAGCTATGGCCGAGGGTCACCTGAGTGACGTCACCGCTGATGGCGCGGCTCACTTCAGTTGCTGTGTGGAGCTGACAGCGAGCGGCTGTGTTCCATGGCCGCTCTTGTCAGCTGGATGCGTCGCGGGACCTCGTGGGAATTACGCCGGACCTGGAGGGGTATTTGGGGATTTTAATAAAGTGGTGAAAGAGGGTGGGTTTGTCTTTTTATTCCAAATAAAGGATTTTTTCGGGTTTATGTGTTTACTTTCACTTCCAGGTTAATCATTGGGAATGTCTCATAGACGCCTGCCATGATTAACCTAGGACTTAGTGGCAGCTATGGGCTGCCATTAACTCCTTATTACCACGATTGTCATCACACCAGGGCAATTCGGGATGAGCCGGGTAGAGTCCCGGGATACCAGCCTTCAGCCGAATGGCTTTATCTTGGCTGGTATCAAAATTTGGGGGGACCGCACGCCGATTATTTTTAAAATTATTTATGTATTTATTTTACTGCACTACATAGACCCGCCCACCGGCGGCTGTGATTGGTTACAGTGAGACAGCTGTCACTCAGTGTGGGGGCGTGTCTGAATGCAACCAATCACAGGCGCCAGTGGGTGGGGGAAGCAGGGACTACGAGATGGAATAATGAGCAGCCGGCATTTTCAAAAGCTGGAGAAGCCGCCGGAGCAGTGTGACAGCCGTGCAGCGCCATGCCGGTGATCGGTCAGTGATCGGTGAGTATGAGAGAGGGGGCCAGAGGGAGAGACCGACAGACAGGCAGAGAGCACGAAAGACCAGAGTTCTGTTTGTCAAAAAAGTGATTACTTTGGTTTGAGATCTGTTCTAGCGACTATGTAAACGCCGCGTGCTGCTCTGAGCACGTTATTCAAAGACACCAGAAATGCAGTCAGGCTGTGCCCATACTGTTTCTGCCTTTTCCAATCCATTTCAGCCTTTTCCTCAGTCACCAGAGTGTGCCGTTAGGTCCAACGTGAAATTATTCGAGTTTCTCATAGACTTACATTGCGCATCGACTATTCGCGAATAGTCGAATAGTGCCGACCTATTCGTCGAAAGCTGATATTTTGATATTCGATCATTCCTACTTATAACCTGACTTTAAATTCATCCATTGGTTTTATAAATTACTCTTTTGAAAGCTGAAACCCTCAAAATTTGGTTTAGGTTATGAAAATAAAGTTGATGAAATATTGATCAGTTAATGAACACAAAAAGGTCAGATTTTGGCAAGACAAAAGTTTTGTCGCCTTGTCATATAATGCACCCAATCCTAGTTTACATCCTCACCTGTGCTCACTAAATGATCGCTTAATTAGTGGGTGTGTATAAAAATAAACCCAGCACCCCAGACCTTCAGTTGAACTGCAACTGCAACTTGACCTCTGACAAAATACCAAAAATCCACTCTGCGACCAAAGCCTTGATTATCAAGAGGCTGAAGACAAGATCCACTGCAGAGGTGGCTGGCACCTTTAATGTGTCTCAGCGTCAAGTACAAAGAATTTAAAAAAAGATTTGAAGAGACTGAAGATGGTTTTGACAAGCCCAGGTCCGGCAGACCCCGCAAGACAACTGCTCAAGAGGAACGTTTGTTGGTTAGAAAATCCAAAGCCAGCCCCTCTTCCACTGCATCAGAGCTCCAAAAGGCCTGGACACCTCAAGTCCCTGTGTCAACTAGAACAGCTTCAGTGCCCAGAAGCCAGCACTAAACAAAAGGCAATTAAAAAAACGTGTTTCATTTGCCAAGTCCCACAGCCTCCTAAACAGATGGACGCTGGAAAAGTGGCAGAAGGTGGATTTCTCAGTTGAATTACACCACAGCTGCTGCAAATACTGCAGGAGACCTACTGGAGCCCGTATGGATCCAAAATACACCCAGAAAACAGTTAAGTTTGGTGGTGGAAAGATCATGGTCTGGGTTACATTCAGTATGGGGGTGTGCAAAAGAATTAGGGAACAAGAAAAAGAGTATACCAAACAGGGATCACCAAAACTCAATATTTGAAAAAATAGAAAAACCTTTATTGTAAAGTAGTAAGCACATGTCTCCAAACTGGGAGTATATAACACACCAAGGGACAATTGTTAAAAACATTTAAAAAGCCTGAGGCTTCATTCCCCAACACACCAAAACCCAATACAATAGATATCCGTATAGATATTATACAGTGGAAAATCACGTACAACCTCTCAAGTTAATTGTGATAAACGTCTGGAAAAAATTATTACTGTAAATTAATTTACAGCTCTAGATGTATGATGGAACACACACAAATAGAAATATTAATAGGGCTCCAATACATATCAAGCATTAGAGTCCTATGTGTTTCACATATAATGCAGTGTAGTAATATAATGTAGACAAAGGGTTTGCTTGACACAAGTGTCAGAGTATCAGCAAAAATGTTAGAGCCTCTGCCTCTTCATACACATAAGCACACATATACCAGACAAGGCACATATAATATTTGAGCCTACACAATCACTCCATCTAAATAAATAGTTGAGAGCAAGGACAGTTAAATTTGTCCAAGTCAGGACATATACCCTATGGTCAGGGTTCTAAACTCTATATCCCTTCATGAGTATTTGGATACAGCTGCACAAACCTAACACCATATAGCTATTCAGGCTGAGATCAATAAAGCCAGGCAAGTGTAGCATAAGCAATACGAGGAAAGACAAACAAGCATGGGAATCTCTTTCCTGATCCAGCAACACGTCCGAGAATGCAGTATAGATTAAAAGTCCATTTTATTTGAAAAGAATTAAAACTAACATGTGTTAGGAGGATATGCAAGCATTAAAAGAAAGCGTCTTACGCGTTTCAGGCCACTAGGACCCTTAGTCATAAACTAATACTACCAAAATGACACACATAATAAATAAAAGAAAACACTCCATTACCTCTTGGGCGTGCTGCATCAGGTCAAAAAACACACAGGTACAATTAATCAGTATGCGTAACAATCAAGGCGTGGCAGTGAATGAACCTCTGACATCAGTTTAACCCATTAGTAATACTCCAGTCATAAAAATAATGGTTTTCACAAATCCCATTATAATATAATTGTTAGACTCAATCAATTGGCATTATTGGAAAGCAGAAAAAATATGACAAAAAACATGCTCATAATCAGTAATACATCGCAACATTTAGTATACATACATCAAATCACTTTTAATGTTCATACATGCTGGCATGCAGGTGTTATATGTCAGTATCCATCTTGCTTCTCTATCTCGTAGCGCGTGGATACGGTCACCACCTCTTCTATGGGAAAAAACCTGTTCTATTATAGTAACACGAAGCGAACTGGTGTCCCCATTGTGCTTGTATAAAAAATGTTGCGATGCCCCCGACAAGTTCCTGGAAGTCGGATTCAAAATATCATAAAGATGCTCTCCAATGCGTCTCCTTAAGGTGCGGCTTGTGGAGCCAACATACTGTTTTTGACATTTCTCACAGGTTATTAAATAAACGCAGTAGTCTGGACCACAATTGACAAAAGAATTAATTTTATAACTCTTGCCAGTGGCAATACTCACACTCTCCTTAGTGTTATACATATGTGAGCATGTCCCACATTGTTTATTACCGCACCTGAAGGAGCCGCATGTAGGCAGCCAATTTTTCACAGCATTAAACGTGGGCTTATTTAAATATGCATCGCTTGGTGAAATTAAATTACCTATGGTGGGAGCACGCCTGGAAACAAATCGACAACCTGTATCTAGAATATTTTTAAGAGTATTGTCTACTGATAGAATAGGCAAATATTTACGTACAATTCCAATCATTTTCCAAAAACTACTGCTGTACTGAATGGAAAATATCGGGACGCTGCTGCGGTCCGCTCCCTCCTTAACACTCTTTTGCCCTAGGTAATGCGCTCTATATTCCATATTCACTTTGTTTTTCGCCCTATCAATTACTGCTTTGCCATATCCTCTGTTTCTCAACCTACCATCGATAACCCCACATTCTCTTTCATAAGCTAACTCCGTACTACAGGATCTCCTCGCCCTGATATATTCACCCATGGGTATGTTCCTTACTATATGCTTAGGGTGATGGCTAGTAGCATAAAGAAGGGAATTTCCTGCTATTGTTTTCCTGTAGAGTTTAGAATTGATTTGTCCTGTAATTGGATCACCTGTGAGAGTGATGTCTAAAATGAGATAGATTCCCGTTGGCTACAAGATACAAATTTCAAATTAAACGTATTAGAGTTAATGTAACTGAAAAAATCCGGTATGGCCGTTTCACATCCACGCCATATTATCAAAATATCGTCTATGAAACGACCATACCAGAATATATCAGATAGAAAGGGATTCCATGAATTATAGATGAAATGCTTCTCTCACCAATTCATGTAAATGTTGGCTAATGAAGGTGAAAATTTGGCTCCAATACTGCAGCCACAGATCTGGATGTAAAACTGATTCAGAAAAATAAAATAATTATTTTTAAGTAAGAAAGAGATGACATCGAAGAGATAAAATCTTGTAAATTCTCTGAATAGTTTGTACAAGCCAGCATCTGTTCCTGCAGTGCAATTAATGCCATATTGTGGGGTATGGATGAATACAGAGCAGTAACATCACTGTATATCCATGATTCTCATGCCACTCTATCCCCTGCATTACATTGAGTATGTGTTTTGAATCTCTAATGTATGCAGGAGAGGATTTCATTAATGGCTGAAGCCTCTCATCCAACCACGTTCTAACATTTTCAAAAAGGGACCCTATGCCAGACACAATAGGTCTAAATGGCGATGGGAAAACACCTTTATGTGTCTTAGGCAACGCATGGAATAGAGGGACCTTGGTTGATTCAGGTACCATATATTCCAGCTGTCTATCAGTTAGTAACCCCATATCAACACCTCTTTGCAATAGTTGTTGTAAATCTGTTCGTATTCTGACAGTGGGGTCACCTGCAATTTTACAATATGTGCATGCATCATTTAACATAAGCTCTAGTTGGCCTTCATAGAGATCACAGTCCAGAATCACAACCGAACCGCCCTCATCCGAGTTTTTTATAATAATTCTCTTGTTGGATTTCAAATTGTTAAGGGCTGTTCGTTCAGGAACCGTCAGATTATCATTGCCTGATTTTTTAATCTCAACTGCATGCAACTTCTTGAGTTCCTCAGACACCACATGCTGGTAATGCTGGTAATCATCCATGGCTGATGACCTGGAAGCCAAAGGGTAAAATTGCGGGTTTGGAACCCTGGTGGAAAAATCAGTGTCTGTTACCATACTCTCATTTACCCCATTGTTGGTACTTAGGGAGTCTAAGTTCTGTAAAGTGACCTGTTCCGTAAACATCAAGTCTTCAAACTGGTTATGAAAAGACCTTTGTTCCCTCACACCACTATTTTCCACCTCTAGTTGAAAAAAATGTTTTTTAACAGTTAGTTGCCTCACAAATTTACTAACATCTTTCACAGTAACATCTTTCACAATATAGGTCAAAATTCCTGGTCGGTACAAAGTTTAAACCTTTTTTAAGCACATTAACCTCCTCTTCAGATAACAACGTGGCCGATAAGTTGATTACTGTAAATTCATTGCCATCATCTACTTGCGGTTTCTGAAGGAGTAACCATGAGCTTTTGTTAGACTTGTGCTTCCTCCCCGACCTCCTTGTTGGTTTCTGGCTTTTTTCCCTTCTTGACCTAAAAAATCACTGTTACGCTCTGATGCTTCAGCCACCAGTTGGAACGATTATGTGGGTGAGCTGAAAAAAGACTTTTTTACTCTGCCAATACGAGGAAAGAGTCAAACCCATACTCACTACTATAGAAAAATACTAGGTATGCCAAGCATGTGGGTAAAAAAGGAGAGGGGGGGGGTTGGCGTGGTAAAACCCCACGCGTATCGCCACTACATAGGTGGCTTCCTCAGGGGAAAAAGACAGAGTACTAGGCTCCAATGTGTGCCCTATTTAAATGAAACGTTAGATTGGATAATTGCTCACCAGTCTGCAGCCTGAGAGTCTCACAGGATCCTGGAGCGCAGCAATGCTGATGGCGGCCAAGTCACGTGGTATAAATATGGCTCTCCTATTATTCATACAGCGCATGTGCAGAGGATCACAGCGTTAATCCATTAATGTATTTCAACCTTCTGAACCGCATAGTTCCTATACCAGGACATTACATATGCGTTCAGAGTTACAGCACTCGTAAGTACTTTTTTTAAAACGTAATGTATTCATGTCACTTCCCACTCTTACACAGCGCATGCGCAGAGAGTCACAGCGCTACTTTATCAGCGTACTTTGCTTTCAGTATCACATAGTTACTGCTACGGAGCACTGCGCATGCGTTCAAGATTACAGCACTCCCAAGTGTTTGTCCAGACTGCCAATTGTGCAGTCTGTTAATCCTTTCCAGGGCAACTCTCGTGCAGGTCAGATAGGTATGTGAAATAATCCTATTACAGAATAGAAAAAGGTAAAAGAACAATCTCAACCATTTAATAATAAGGATTATATGCAGATCCTAGTAGGGGTATAAGGTTAGTATTCCCACTAACCATATGCATAGTATATTCCATGTTCCAACAATTTAGTAGATAGAGGGCCTAGTGTATAAAGAATTGTCTAGATCAATTATCACCGATCACAGGAATTAGAGGCAGTTTAAAAGAAACATATATGTTTGACCCCCTATAAATTGTGAAAATACACATCAATGGCTCTTGGGAAGTGAGGGCATAAATGTGGTCCACGATGACAACCAATGATAAAATGGGTGTATACATATGTATACATATATCTCTAGTCCAATGCCCAAACCCTCCAGTATCACTGCATTATAAATAAACGATATTAATCCCACATGATCACATGAATGTACACATATGCATACTCCAGAACCACTGTATTGGATTTCAATAATGATAGGTGATATTAATCCCACACGGGCTCGGCACAGCCCAGTATTATTGTATAAAACAATACTTATCAATTATGATGACTAGTAGCAGTCTAGGTCCGTCTAAAGTCTCTCAGAGACCCTCTCTTCTCCATAGAACATTTATGGGGAAGGAAGGAAGAGGGAGTGTACATACCATGAGGGATGAGTAGTGCAACACTTATATTGAATATGAAAAAACACGTTTATGAGGGCACCACTACAATAATGGTTGGGATCAATCCATTAGGCACACCTATAACAACAGAGCAATGCAAAAGAACAAAAAGGTGTGTAGAAAAATGGGATCACCAAATATTAAGTCAAATAGAACAATTTTTATTTAGCAAAAAAGACACCAATACTATATTAAAACCATTTAAAATACACACAGAGTGTTCAAACAAGCAAATGGGGTTGCATATAATAAAACAGAACCCCACAAGTCACCCCCTTCCTTGTAATTTATATCTGCATTCATTTGTATTGAGGCTTTGCTTTTATTTACTGGCCTATAGTGTGCTTTGCACATGATACTTATCCATATGGAGGGGGTGACTTGTGGGGTTCTGTTTTATTATATGCAACCCCATTTGTTTGTTTGAACACTTTGTGTGTATTTTAAATGCTTTTAATATAGTATTGTGTATTTTTTGCTAAATAAAAATTGTTCTATTTGACTTAATATTTGGTGATCCCATTTTTCTAAACACCTTCTTGTTCTTTTGCAGTACATATATTGAATATAAAATATTTTCCAGTATATGACAACATTCGTAAAACTCTCTCTCCCTCTACAGAAACACATACGTTGGTGTTAAGGATAATACCCCCTATAGATTCTCCAAAATCAGGGGTCCTTGAGTTGAATCAAAATATTATATATCATTTTTATAGTCCATCCGCTAAAATTCCGGGTTTTTCCTCCTTTTATGTGTTCTATATTCTTGACTCTCTTTTCTCTCCTCCTTCCTTCACATATGCCAGGGGAAATCAAATGCTTCCCAACTTCATTCCTCATCCCATAAATCAGAAAACTTGGCATCTTTCCGAGGGTCCCTATGTTGTTTCTTTAAGTGTTCAGTTGGAATAGCCTCCGATTCTAGTTACAATCTCTGAGTTCGTCAGCAACGATTTTTCCTCTCATCAAGGGTTAGGGCTATTGGAAAAGAGGAAGGAAATTGTAAAAAGAAGAATATCAGTTGGAGTACATTAGATGGCATTGTAGAATCTTGTGTACAGTAGATCTTCATTTAAACCTTGTGAAGTCAGGCTCCCCAGAGTATAGATCCATCTAGACTCCTTTTGTTAATAATTCCTTTGTACAATTCCCACCCCTAATATTCTGGCTGACTGAGTCCACAATAAGAACTTTAAGGTTGGTATATCGTCCCCCATGGTAGGTAAGGAAATGAGAGGCTACCGAGGTAAGTAGTTTCCCTTTCTTTAGATCCGTGCTGGCCGTGTTGATGTTCAAGAGTGCTGTTGGACCCACCTTGTTACCTCTTTTGTAGTCTGACCCACATAGATTTTCGGGCACTCACAGACAAGTACATAGATAGCGTTTTTCGAGCGACAGTTGTAATAGGCTTCGATGGTGATCCGCCTGGGAAAAATTGGTAAAAGAATGTGATCGTTAGCCACCATGAAGGGACACACTGTGCAGGCCCTACAAGGGAAGGTACCCTTCAGTTTAATGCCTGTTCCCAAACTGTGTGTTGGTCTTTTAAAATGGCTCCTGGACAGAATGCCCCTTAAATTCTGTGCTTTTCTGGCCACAAGTCTTGGTTTCTCATCAATGAAAGAAACCAACTTTTTGTCACTTAGCAGGATATCCCAGTTGTTCTGGAGGAGCTTATAAATGTCCTGCCATTGATTATTAAATAGAGTAATCATACGCCCTGTCGTCTCTTTTCTCCGTACCTTTGGTTGAAGGAGGGTCTCTTGTGCCAAAGTCTTGCAATCCTGCAGTGCACCGGAAACCACATTTTTGGGGTAACCCCTCTTCCGGAGTATGTCGGACAAATCGGAGGCATGAGACTCAAAATCGACACTGTTGCTACAGTTCCTTTTCAACCTCATGAATTGTCCCTTCGGTATACCGTTCTTAACATGCGTGGGGTGGAAGCTTCTGTAGTGTAGCAAGCTATTGGTAGCTGTTGGTTTCCGATACAGGGTCGTACGGATGGAGTCGTTTTCCCGTGAAATTTGGAGATCCAAGAACTCCACCGTCTGTAAAGCTATGTTGAGGTCAGTTTTATATTAAGAGCATTCTCATTGAAGATGGTAATAAAGCTCTCTCACTCTTTCATAGTACCAGACCAGAAGAACAGTATGTCGTCGATATACCTGAACCACTGGACCACATGGGTTTTGAAATACTCCAGGGTAAAGACTCGTGTCTCCTCCCACCATCCCAAAAAGATATTAGCGTAGGGTGGCGCATAACAAACCCCCATAGTGGTGCCGGACGTTTGCCGATAGTACACCCTATCAAAAACAAAATAATTCTTGTCCAGTACCATAAACAGAAGGTCTAGGATGAAGGAGTCGTGTTTCCTATTCCCTGTTGTTTTACGGTCCAGGAAGAATGACACTGCCCGTGACTTTATTTTATGACTTATGGAGGTGTAGAGCGATTCTACATCAAGTGTAAATAAAAGGGTATCAGGTGGAACCACAATTTTCGCCAATTGCTCAATCAAATGAGTAGAATCTCTTACGTAGGATGGGGAGGACTGCGCCAGAGGTTGTAGATAGAAGTCTAAATAGATACACGGTCTTTCGAAGAGGCCACCAATCCCTGACACTATGGGTCTACCCGGGAGTTCGGGTCGGCCCTTGTGGATCTTTGGCAACATTTAGAATGTGGGTGTTATCGGATGTCTCGTTGTCAGGAAGTTCCTTTCTTTAAGGGTAATGATATCCCGGCCATGGGCTGTAGACAAAAGTCTATCTAGATTTCTTTAAATATAGTAGTTGGATCAGATGGTAACGCCACATAGCATTCCCTGTTTAGTAGCTGCCAGTGTGGAGACATGTGCTTACTACTTTGCAATAAAGGTTTTTCTATTTTTTCAAATATTGAGTTTTGGTGATCCCTGTTTGGTATACTCTTTTTCTTGTTCCCTAGTTGTGCTTAGTTCATATACCGGGAGATCCAATAGGGTGGTGCCCTTCTACATATGGGGGTGTGCAAAACATTTGCAAGGTGGAAGGCAATATCAATAGCTTAAAATATCAAAAAGTATTAGCTACCTCTTACATTCCCAATCATACAAGGGGTCAAATTATGCAGCAGGATGGTGCTCCATCTCATACATCCATCTCTATAACAAAGTTCCTACTGGCAAAGAAGATCAAGGTGCTCAAGGACTGGCCAGCCCAGTCACCAGACATGAACATCATTGAGCATGTTTGGGGTAGGATGAAAGAGTAAGCTTGGAAGACAAAACTAAAGAATCTAGATTAACTCTGGGAGGCATGTAAGACTGCATTCTTTGCTATTCCTGATGACTTCATCAATAAATTGTATGAATCATTGTTGAACCACATGGATGCAGTCCTTCAAGCTCATGGAAGTCACACAAAATTTTAAATATGGCTCTAATAGTGCCACAACTTCATTCACCAATGTTATGCAACATATCTTTGTATTAGAAGTTAATTATTAGTTTGAATTTCACATTACTTTCTTTGGGCGACAAAACTTTTGTCTTGCCAAAATCTGACCTTTCTGTGTTCATTAAATGATCAATATTTCAGCTTTGCAGCAACTTTATTTTCATAACCTAAACCAAATTTGGGAGGGTTTCAGCTTTCAAAAGAGTTATTTATGAAACCAATGGATGAATTTAAAGTCAGGTTATAAGCTTTTATTTACATAACATGGATAAGCGACAGAACTTCTGTCAGGGAGTGTATTTATCCATAAGAATGGATCGAGCAGCAAAAAAGTTGTGAAAAAAATTTTTTTTGCAGGATCATTTTTTTAACATGGGAGTCTATGGAAAACAAATATGTTAACATATTTGTATAATGCCATCCATTTTTCTTCCATTTGTACACTATCCGTTGTTTGCTTACTGGAGTATGGAAGATAAATAGCAATCCATTTTTCATAGACTTGACTGTTAAAAAACATCACTTTTTTCAAAATGGAGAAAAAAGTTGTTTGTACAACTTTTAAGCCAACAGACTGCTACTGAATTCATTCTGACTGGTGATTACTGGACATGTGAACATAGCCTTACATGTTTCACCTTAAAACACTCAAGTGTTGAATTAGCAGTATCCTTTGATTCATTGTCTTGCTGAGAGATGAACCTCCGTCCCAGTTTCAAATCACTGAGACTGAAACAGGTAATGCTCAACAACATCCCTGTATTTCACACCATCCATCTTCCCCTTGACTCAGATCATTTTCCCTGTCCCTGCTGCCGAAAATCATTCCCACAGCATAATACCGCCATGTTTCACTGTGGGGATGGTGTTCTTGGGGTGATGAGCTGTGTTGTTTTGGTGCCAGACATAGCATTTATCTTGGTGGCCAAAATATTCAATCTGGGTCTCATCTGACTACAGCATCTTTTTCCATACATTTGGTGAGTCTTACATATTTATTTTGGCAAGATCAAAATGAGCCTTCCAATTTTTGGCTATAAGTAAAGGCTTTTTTCTAGGCACTCTTTCATAAATTCCAGCTCCGTGGACTGTACGGCTCATTGTGGACGTATGGACAGATACTCCAGTCTCTGCTTGGGGATCTCTGCAACTCCTTCAGTGTTACCTTTTGTTCTCTGTACTGCCTCCCTGATTAATGCCCTCCTTGCTTGGTCTGAGAGTTTTGGTGGGCGGTCCTATCTTGGCAGGTTTGTTGTGGTATCATGTTCTTACCATTTGATGATAATGGCTTTGATGATGGTGCTCTGGGGGATCATCAGAGATTGGGATATATTTTTAGAAACCAACCCTGACCTGTACTTCTCACCACTTTGTCCCTGACTTGTTTCAAGATCTCCTTGGTCTTCATGGTGTTGTTTGGTTAGTGGGGCCTCTTGCTTGTGGTAAATGTGTAAATGGTGTTTAGAGCCTCTGTGGCCTTTCAGAAAAGGTGTGTATATACTCACAGCCAATGTGACAGATTGCACAACTGTGGACTTCCTGTCACTAAGCATGTGACTTATGAAGGTAATTGTATGCACCAGAAATTTTCAGGAACTTCACAGAAAAAGGGGTGAATACATATGCACATGGCAATTTTTGTGTATTTCATCCCATAAACTTAATTTTTGCCTATTTTTTTCACCTTCATTTCCCCACCTTAACCTTTTTAGTGCTGATGCATCACACACAAGTCGGATTTCAAAATTATTTAAACACAGGTTGTGATGTAACAAAATAGGTAAAAAAGCCAAGGGCATAAATACTTTTGCAAGGCACTGTACACGTTGTTAGTGGATTATCTACATTCAGGTGAGCATAGGATGATCAAGATGACACTAGATAGTTGAGCACTTTCAATTTTGACAGACAATGCTGCACCAAGCTGGAAGAAATCTAAAAAGGCGGTCTGTCAGAACGATCTACCCCATCCTCCCCCCTAAACTGCTTTTACGCTCATATTGCTCTCTAATTAATATCATCAATAGAGTTGAGCGCGGTTCGTGGTTCGTGGTTCTCCAGTTCGCGGCTCGAGTGATTTTGGGGCATGTTCTAGATCGAACTAGAACTCGAGCTTTTTGCAAAAGCTCGATAGTTCTAGAAACGTTCGAGAACGGTTCTAGCAGCCAAAAAACAGCTAAATCCTAGCTTGGTTTCTGCTGTAATAGTGTAAGTCACTCTGTGAATCAAACTATTATCACATTTCAGTGTATAGTGTGCGTGAACAGCGCCTTCAGATCACTGCTGTTTCTATAATGGCGATCGCCATTTTTTTTTTTTTTTCTTGTCTTCCTTCCCTAAGCGCGCGCGTCTTGTGGGGCGGGCCAGCATGTCAGCCAATCACAGACACACACACACACCTAAGTGGACTTTGAGCCAGAGAAGCAACGGCATGTGTGATAGGATCTGCATGTCACATGTCCCTGCATTATAAAACCGGACATTTTCTTCACGAACGCCATTATCTGCCTTCTGCGTCTTTGGTGTCAGACATCAGTGTCGCAGCTCCGTCCTCCTGAGTCCTATAGCCGATACAGCTGTATGCGCTGCATACACAGCGTTAGACAGCTTAGGGAGAGCACATTCTAGCAGTCCTTTTAAGGGCTCAAAGCGGCAGGGTCAGAGAGCCATAAGTGACGGGTCCTGCAAACAGCAACAGCGTCTGTGTAGCCCAGGTCAGGGATTTCCTCCCTGCATTTCACCATTAGGAGGGAATAGAAAGGCAGGCTTCCATTCCTCTACCCAGAGCACCACAATCCTGCCACTGTACCCTCTTGTCCTCTGCACACTCCAACTCATTCTAACTAAGCCATTATACTAGCAAACACTCAGTGTACCTAGTGGCATCCTATACGTGGCTATTGGACTTTGCTATAGTCCCACTAGTGCCAAAACATTTGCAGAGCGCATCTGCCTGCGTTGCACACTCCAACTCATTCTAAGTAAGCCATTATACTAGCAAACACTCAGTGTACCTAGTGGCATCCTAAACGTGGCTATTGGACTTTGCTATAGTCCCACTAGTGCAAAGACATTAGCAGAGCACATCTGCCTGCATTGCACACTACAACTTTTTTAAACTAAGCAATTTTACTAGCAAACACTCAGTGTACCTAGTGGCATCCTATACGTGGCTATTGGACTTTGCTATAGTCCCACTAGTGCAAAGACATTTGCAGAGCGCATCTGCCTGCGTTGCACACTCCAACTAATTATAACGAAGCCATTATACTAGCAAACACTCAGTGTACCTAGTGGCATCCTATACGTGGCTATTGGACTTTGCTATAGTCCCACTAGTGCCAAAACATTTGCAGAGCGCATCTGCCTGCGTTGCACACTCCAACTCATTCTAAGTAAGCAGTTATACTAGCAAACACTCAGTGTACCTAGTGGCATCCTAAACGTGGCTATTGGACTTTGCTATAGTCCCACTAGTGCAAAGACATTAGCAGAGCACATCTGCCTGCATTGCACACTACAACTTTTTTAAACTAAGCAATTTTACTAGCAAACACTCAGTGTACCTAGTGGCATCCTATACGTGGCTATTGGACTTTGCTATAGTCCCACTAGTGCAAAGACATTTGCAGAGCACGTCTGCCTGCATTGCACACTACAACTTTTTTAAACTAAGCAATTTTACTAGCAAACACTCAGTGTACCTAGTGGAATCCTATACGTGGCTATTGGACTTTGCTATAGTCCCACTAGTGCAAAGACATTTGCAGAGCACGTCTGCCTGCATTGCACACTACAACTTTTTTAAACTAAGCAATTTTACTAGCAAACACTCAGTGTACCTAGTGGCATCCTATACGTGGCTATTGGACTTTGCTATAGTCCCACTAGTGCCAAGACATTTGCAGAGCGCATCTGCCTGCGTTGCACACTCCAACTAATTATAACGAAGCCATTATACTAGCAAACACTCAGTGTACCTAGTGGCATCCTATACGTGGCTATTGTACTTTTGTCAATTCACAGTATTGGAACGTTATTTGCAGCACGTCTGCCTGCATTGCACACTCAAACTTTTTTAAACTCAGCCATTATACTAGCAAACACTCACTGTACCTAGTTGTATCCTAAACGTGGCTATTGTACTTTTGTCAATTCACAGTATTGGAACGTTATTTGCAGGACATCTGCCTGCCTTGCACACTCAAACTTTTTTAAACTCAGCCATTATACTAGCAAACACTCACTGTACCTAGTTGTATCCTAAACGTGGCTATTGTACTTTTGTCAATTCACAGTATTGGAACGTTATTTGCAGCACGTCTGCCTGCATTGCACACTCAAACTTTTTTAAACTCAGCCATTATACTAGCAAACACTCACTGTACCTAGTTGTATCCTAAACGTGGCTATTGTACTTTTGTCAATTCACAGTATTGGAACGTTATTTGCAGGACATCTGCCTGCCTTGCACACTCAAACTTTTTTAAACTCAGCCATTATACTAGCAAACACTCACTGTACCTAGTTGTATCCTAAACGTGGCTATTGTACTTTTGTCAATTCACAGTATTGGAACGTTATTTGCAGCACGTCTGCCTGCATTGCACACTCAAACTTTTTTAAACTCAGCCATTATACTAGCAAACACTCACTGTACCTAGTTGTATCCTAAACGTGGCTATTGTACTTTTGTCAATTCACAGTATTGGAACGTTATTTGCAGGACATCTGCCTGCCTTGCACACTCAAACTTTTTTAAACTCAGCCATTATACTAGCAAACACTCACTGTACCTAGTTGTATCCTAAACGTGGCTATTGTACTTTTGTCAATTCACAGTATTGGAACGTTATTTGCAGGACATCTGCCTGCATTGCACACTCAAACTTTTTTAAACTCCGCCATTATACTAGCAAACACTCACTGTACCTAGTTGTATCCTAAACGTGGCTATTGTACTTTTGTCAATTCACACTACTGCAAATCTATGTGCAGCACCTCTGCATGACAACCTCGTGCTCTGTTTTTAATAAGCTATAATGATAGCACAAAATACTGCCATTTTGTGGCATCATAGAACTGGCTGTTGTATTCCATTAGTGCCCCACTGGTGACAAGCTATTTCTAGCACCTCTACATCACACCCTCATGCACATTTTGCTACGCTAATGTTATAGCAAACTCATGGAATTCATTGCTGCATTTCATAATTCGGAGGGATAGAAAGTCAGGCTTCCTTTAGCTTTTCCTTCTGTTCATAGACAGCATCTCCAAGACAAATTTCCCCTCCACGTCTAAGTGTGGAGAGGCAGCTAGTGCGCATGCGTGTGCCGATGTACCCCAGCTGCAGCATAATTACAGTGTTTCGCCTAGTGAGTATGCTCAGCCTGACTGTGCCATTCCTGACGCTAAGTTTTCATTTCGGGATACAGCGCATGCTCCCACACTAAGTGTGAAAAGCCTCTTTGCACAGGTTCTTGCATTCCGTGCCGGGTATAAGTCCTGTTTTGGGCATAGACACCATGCTAAAGCTGATAGTCTTTTTTCAGAGACTGTATTTCATGCTACTGAGCATGCTCAGGCACTTCCTGCATCAGAGACTAGGTCCGGTAATGAACTCTTTGGCCCTGGCCCTGATGTGGGGGTCCCATATAGACCACAGGGCATCAGGTGTCCTCCCAAATGGCTTGCAGAGGCCCACACCTATGACTTGTCACCGCATTATTGATGCTCAGACGATGACTGGTGAGGTGTTTGGGTCATGGCAGCCATGAGGTCATCATTGAAGTTGCGTTTCCAAATAGGACGCTAGTTATGCCACTCATGACGTGTCACTCTACTTTTGTCTCCAGGAGGTGCATTGTGGTTCACCCTGGTTTGGGGCGGACCCAGGTTATAAAAGGGGCTGGAGCCAACAAGGAGGTGCGCAGTCTTCTATTATGCTCCGAAAGAGCACACCTCCATGTGTTGAACCCATTGCGGCTTTAGGCCAGAGGTAGGCAGGGATCGGGTGGTGGATGCAGGCCACCACCACAGTTGGTAACGCAGAACGGTTAAGACCAGCTCCTGTCCTAACAGTCCTGCTTGTGCAGCCCAGTGGCATTAACAGGCCTGCTGCTGCTGATGCGCCTGCTGTCCACAGGTGTGGCCCCTACGCACACGGTCAGCGTACTCAATGGCCCCTGTGTTGTTAACAGGGAGTTCCTGGGCTGGGTGGGCATGTGGACCCTGTGACGCTAACAGGGCTCACAGTCTCCAGATCCGAATGGCGTCTAACTCGGTTCAGGCTACTATTAGTTTCATAGCCACACAGCTCTGTATCCTCCACCAAACCTTCAAGTTGCCAACCTCTCCTTTTCCAACTGGGAGCACGGTGGACACTGACTGCTGATGGGGATATATACCTTTCTCTTTCTTTTCTTATTAATTTTCGTTATATAGCGGTCACAGATTATATACCACTTTATCCAAATCTGCCAGTCCCACTGTAACAGATGTTGTTTCTTCAGCAAATGTTACAGTTGCTTAACCACCAAATCCACGGACCAAAACTTTTTTCCCCTTTCCAACACACCTGTTCCCCTTTCCAACAGCATCTGTCCTTTTTCAACTCATTTTGGGATATGACCAAAAGTGCAACTGTGCAGGGACACCGTACTCAACGCCATCTCAGCACAGCAGCCATCCCTCGGTCCCTCCGATGTGGACAAGTAAAAGACCATTTCCTCCTATCCATGACAAAGCGTTGAGATTCACTCTGTGCAGCACTGGTGTTTAGTGGACAAGTAGATCTAAGATTGCGTACCACATTCTGCAGATACTCCTGTATACGTGCGTCTATTTCTATGGCAGGAATTAGTTCGCCAAATTTTGTCTTGTACCGGGGATCTAACAGTGTGGCAACCCAGTATTCAGGATTAGTTCAAATTCATACAATCCGAGGGTCATGTAGGTAGTGCAGCAAGAAGGCGCTCATGTGTCTTGTGCATCCAGGAGGACCAAGTCCTTGGTGTGTTGGTGGCAGAGAGGTGAGAATCGTGCATCCTTCCTCTGCCCTCTCCCCCCAACCTCGCACAACCGAAATGTGAGCAAGCTCTCACTCATCTGCTGAGTCTTCCATGCCCATCGCCAGTTCATCCTCCATTTCTTCATGGGCTCCTGCACTTTCATCAACACTTTTTGCTGATACTATGCGCCCTTGTTAATCCCTCTCCCTCACCATGAATGCCGCATAGGTGCCGCTGACCATCTGGACCTCGTAGATCTTGTTATCCCTTCCGCATATGACTCCTCCTGTACTTCCTCCCCTTCCTCTTGTCCCAACACCTGACTCCGAATAATAATTACAGTGTGCTCCATCATGTAGATGACCAGAATTGTCACGCTGAGAATGACATTGCCAGTGCTAAACATCTTCGTCGACATTTCAAAACTGTGTAGCAGGGTGCATAGGTCCTTGATCTGACACCACTCCAGCAGCGTGATCTGCACCACCTCTGGATCAAGTTATCCCAGGCTATATGTCTTACCGTATTTCAGCAGGGCTCTGCGGTGCTTCCACACACGCTGCAACATGTGCAGATTCCAATTCCTGCGTGTCGAAACATCGCATTTACGGCGTTTAACTGCCAGACCCTAAGACTTCCGGAGTGATGAAAGTTGTTGAGCTGCTGTGTGCGCACGATGGAAGTGAGCACATAGCGAGCGTGCCCACTGCACAAGGCCATGTAGGCCGTGATGGTGTTTTAAAAATTGCTGGCGAATTCGGTTCAACACGTGAGCCCTAAAAGGCACGTGTGTCACATTGCCCTGAGGATGGCCCGCAGCCAGGTTTGCATCATTGCCGCACACGGCTGTTAAGTCACCAACGGAGTCCGCTCCGTCAATTTGTACTCCGGTCGCCAGGTGACAACGTGTTCCTTTCATGAATAGTGCTGATGATGGGAGAGTAGTCGATGCCAGCGGCGCAGGTGGACGCAGGTTATGCTCACCCACTGGGCTGCATTACCTTGACAGATGCAGAATCTCTGGCTGAATGTAGCTGGTGGGTATCTCACAGATGAAATACCATCATTCAGCTACAACCAATGGGAAGACACCACACCCTTTTTTATGCCCATCCTGTCTGCAGACCACTGCCAGACATAGCTATGAACCTCTGGTTAATTTTACCCCCAGTTCAGTTTTATGATTTTGTGTGCTTGTTACCTGACTACTTTTCCTGCTTGCTGTTTATGTACCTTGTTGGCCGATACGCATTTCACCTCTGCTTGTTTTCTGATTCTTTCCTGGCCGTCCCATTCTGTTCCTGTTCCTCAATCAATGTTTTGACCCTGCCTGACTACTATTCTCTGTAATAGCGGTGTGACTCACATTTCCCATACATTTCAAAGTAAAACTTTGACCGCCTGATGGCATTGAGCTCTGCTGCCAGCATAGTAAGGAGGTGTGTGGTAGTCCTTGTGCGCAGTTGCAAGGAAGGGTGGCCTGACCACACAGGGTTTGCGCCAAGGTAGAGGACCCACACGAGGTTGAAGAGGCAGAAGCAGTGTATTAACTTCTACATACAGAACAAGGATTGAAACAACTCGTGGGGACGGCAAGACTTGTACAGCAGACCCTTCTCCATCTCTCACCATAGTTTGCCAGTGCCCAGTCAGTGACATGTAATGACCCTGTCTATGCTTACTGGTCCAAGTATCTGTGTTGAAATGCACCCTGTCGCACACAGATTTTCTCAAGGAAGTGGTGATGTTGTGTGCGACATGCTGGTGTAGCGCGGGCATGCTTTTCTTGGAGAAGCAGTGGTGATTGGGCATCTGGTACTGGGGCACAGCGACAGACATAAGGTCTGTAAAATCCTGTGTGTCCACTACGCGTAAAGGCAGCATTTCGGTAGCCAACAGCTTACAGAGGGATAGAGTCAACCACTTAGCTTTGTCATGGGTCGCAGTAAGTGGCCTTTTATTTGACCACATCTGAGGGACAGAGATCTGGCTGCTGTCTGTAGACGGTGTTGAGTAGGGTGTCCCTGGAAAAATGCAGGTTTGTGAGAAAAGTGCAGGCGGAGACATGATGTTGCCTTCATCTTGCCTTCAGATCTGTTCATCTTGTATCATTTTTAAAAAACACAGCAAGCAAGGGTTACTCCAAGCGGAGTCTACCTTTTTTCCCCAAATTGGGCACACAGACACCCCATCAGTGGCAGGACTTGTGCCCTAGTTGCAAACAGGATGTTTTGATTTGCATCAAGCACATTCCAAATCCACAAGCATTTACTCTCCCCAGGATGACACAGGGGTAGTAAATTCCTTCTGGATCCATGACTTGTTCATTTTGATGAACGTCAGTCTGTCCACATTGTCACTGGACAGACGCGTGCGCTTATCTGTCAGCACACACCCAGCAGCACTGAAGACACGTTCAGAGACAACGCTGGCAGCTGGACACGACAAAATCTTCAAGGCGTAACTGGAGAGCTCTTGACATTTTTCTAGATTTGAAGCACAAAAGGAGCAAGGCTCCATTTGCAAAGTCATTGCATCGATGTTCATTTGGAGATACTCCTGTATCATCCTCTCCATCCGTTGACTATGTGACACACTTGATGTCTCTGGTGGCCTTGCAAAGGAGGGTCTAAAAAAATTATGAAAAGATTCCATAAAATTGCTGTTACCAGCACCAGATACGGTCCTACTGGTACGGGTAGACTGTTGAAGATGACGAGGCCGTCCCATGTTTGTCAAGTTACAACTGGGAGAATCACTCCCTTCACCTGCACGGTTGTTTGGTGGAAAAGCCGAGCTAAGATCGAGTAACAGCTTCTGCTGATACTCCTGCATACGTGCGTCCCTTTCTATGGGTGGAATTATGTCACAAAATTTGGACTTGTCCCGGGGATCTAATAGTGTGGCAAGCCAGTAGTCATCATCACTTCTAATTTTGACAATACGAGGGTCATGTTGGAGGTAGTGCAACAAGAAGGCACTCATGTGTCTTGCGCAGCCATGCGGACCAAGTCCACGCTGTGTTTGTGGCATAGAGGTGCTAACCGTTCTTTCTTCCTCTGTCATCTCCCCCCAACCTCTTTCAACTTAAATTTGACCAAGGTCCCCCTCATCAGCTGAGTCTTCCATGTCCATGGACAGTTCGTCCTCCATATCTTCATGTCCTCCTGCACCTTCCTCAACATCTCGCCTGCTACCATGCGCCCTTGTTGATCCCTGTCCCCCATGGTCCCATGCCTGCCGCGTTGGTGATGATGAACGTCTGGACCTTGGTGATGTTGTTGTGTCTTGCGCATATGAATCCTCCTGTAGTTCCTCCCCTTCCTGTTGTCCCACCCCCTGACTCCGAATAGTGTTTAGCGTGTGCTCCAGCATGTAAATGACTGTAATCGTCATGCTGATAATGGCATTGTCAGCGCTAAACATATTCGTCGCCATGTCGAAACTGTGCAGAAGGGTGCATAGGTCCGTGATCTGAGATCACTCCATAAGGGTGATCTGCCCCACCTCTGCATCTCGTTGGCCCAGGCTATACGTCATGACGTATTGCACCAGGGCTCTGCGGTGCTGCCACAGTCGCTGTAACATGTGGAGAGTTGAATTCCAGCGTGTCGCCACATCGCATTTCAGGCGATGAACCGGCAGGCCGAAAGACTTCTGGAGCGATGCAAGTCGCTCAGCTGCGGCGCTTGAACGGCGGAAGTGAGCACTGCAGACAGTTTCCGTGCCCTGGTCAGAAGGCCATCTAGGCCGGGATAGTGTGTTAAAAATTGCTGGACAACAAGGTTCAACACGTGAGCCATACAAGGCACGTGTGTCACCTTGCCCAGGCGAAGGGCCGCACCCAGGTTTGCAGCATTGTCGCACACGGCCTTACCAGGCTGCAGGTTGAGTGGAGACAACCATTTATTAAACTCGGACCGCAGAGCTGACCACAACTCCTCAGCTGTGTGACTCTTATTCCCAAGACATGTCAAGCTAAAGACCGCCTGATGCTGTTGCGCTCTGCTGCCAGCATAGTAATGAGGGGTGCGTGATTCCTTCTGCGCAGTGAGAACGCTGGTGGCCTGACCAGGCAGGCTTGGGGCGGAGGTGGAGGACCCAGATGAGGTGGAGGATGCAGAAGCAGTGGCGGAACTTGGACAGACAGAGGATTGACACACAAGTCGTGGGGACGGCAAGACTTGTGCAGCAGACCCTTCACCATCTATCACCATAGTTACCCAGTGCCCAGTCAGCGACATGTAACGTCCCTGTCCATGCTTACTGGTCCAAGTATCGGTGCTGAAATTCACCCGTTCACACACAGAGTTTCTCAAGGAAGCGGTGATATTGTGTGCGACATGCTGGTGTAGCGCGGGCACACCTTTCTTAGAGAAGTAGTGGCGACTAGGCATCTGGTACTGGGGCACAGCGACAGATATAAGGTCTCTAAAATCCTGTGTGTCCACTAGGCGGAAAGGCAGCATTTCTGTAGCCAACAGCTTACAGAGGGATAGAGTCAACCTCTTCGCTTTGTCATGGGTCGAAGGAAGTGGCCTTTTATTTGACCACATCTGAGGGACAGAGATCTGGCTGCTGTGTGTAGACGGTGTTGAGTAGGGTGTCCCTGGAAAAATGCAGCTTTGGGAGGAAAGTGCAGGCGGAGACATGATGTTGCCTTCATCCAAAGTTGGTGCTATCGATGTCTGAGAGAGCTGTACACACTCACTTGTTTCCCCTTCCAAACCAACTGACGACCTACCAAGCAAACTGCCTGTTGCGGTTACAGTGGTGGAAGTTGTGGGTGGAAAAACAGGTGTGACAGCTGTCCCCACAGTCCTAGAAGATGACGAGCGCGCGGATGCCCTGGAAGGGGCAGGCGGTGGATGGTTGGCTCCACTAGGCCGCATTGCAGCACGGTGAGCTTCCCACCAGGCCATATGATATTTATTCATGTGACGATTCATGGAAGAAGTTGTCAAACTGCTGAGGTTTTGACCTCTACTAAGATAACCATGGCAAATGTTACAGATCACATAATTTGGCCGATCTTTTTTTATGTCAAAAATGGACCAGGCTAGGCAAGGCTTAGAGGCCATGCGACCTGTTGATCCACCCCGAATAATGCTCAGAGGCAGAGTGGTGGCTGAGGATGCAGTTGTAGACGTGCTACCAGTGCTCCGACTGTGTCCAGGAAGGCGCCAGGTTACTTCGACGTCGGTTGCATCCTCCTCCACCGCCTCTATTTACCTCCTCGAGTGTCTGACTGTGGGTTGACAGTAGGTGGGATCTAGAACTTCATCATCAATTGTTGTGTTTGCACTCCCCTCCCCCTCAGACCGAGTTTCTTCTTGCCCTGACCGAATATTTAAGTTGTCATCCCAATCGGGTATCTGCGTCTCATCTTCATCAGTATGTTCCTCATTGCCTATAACCACAGTTGTTGGAAAGGCAGCATTTTGGTAGCCAACAGTTTGCATTTTATGAAAGTCAACCTCCAAGCCATGTCATGCCCTTCTAAAAGCATGTATAACACAGCGAGGGGACTCCAACCACAGTCTCCCTCGTTGCCACTCACTGGGCCACACACACCCCACTTGACTGGCATCGGTTGAGCCCCCTTTTGAAAAAGAAAAAGATGCTTTGCATGAAGCACTCTCAAAAATACGCGTGCCTTTCCCGTCCCCTGGCTGACCCCGGGGAAGAAAAGTCCTCTGAGAGCCATGACTTGTTCATCTTGGTTCTTTTAGAAACACAGCGAGGGGACTCCAACCACAGTCTCCCTCGTTGCCACTCACTGGGCCACACACACCCCACTTGACTGGCATCGGTTGAGCCCCCTTTTGAAAAAGAAAAAGATGCTTTGCATGAAGCACTCTCAAAAATACGCGTGCCTTTCCCGTCCCCTGGCTGACCCCGGGGAAGAAAAGTCCTCTGAGAGCCATGACTTGTTCATCTTGGTTCTTTTAGAAACACAGCGAGGGGACTCCAACCACAGTCTCCCTCGTTGCCACTCACTGGGCCACACACGCCCCACTTGACTGGCATCGGTTGAGCCCCCTTTTGAAAAAGAAAAAGATGCTTTGCATGAAGCACTCTCAAAAATACGCGTGCCTTTCCCGTCCCCTGGCTGACCCCAGGGAAGAAAAGTCCTCTGAGAGCCATGACTTGTTCATCTTGGTTCTTTTAGAAACACAGCGAGGGGACTCCAACCACAGTCTCCCTCGTTGCCACTCACTGGGCCACACACACCCCACTTGACTGGCATCGGTTGAGCCCCCTTTTGAAAAAGAAAAAGATGCTTTGCATGAAGCACTCTCAAAAATACGCGTGCCTTTCCCGTCCCCTGGCTGACCCCGGGGAAGAAAAGTCCTCTGAGAGCCATGTCCACATTGTCAGTGGACAGACACGTGTGCTTATCTGCCAGCAGACCCACAGCAGCACTGAAGACAGGTTCCGAGAGAACGCTGGCTGCAGGACACGACAAGATCCCCAAGACGTACGTGGCGAGCTCAGGCAATTTATCAAGATTGGAAGCCAAGAATGAGCAGGGCTCAAGTTGCACAATAATGGCATGTTTCCTTGCATATACTCATATATCTGTGTGTCCTCCTCTTTTTCCTTGTCCAGCTCTTTTGTTTTCGCATGAGTATATGTCCTTGTCACTTTCCCATGTGTTGTGAGTTGTTTGTGACCTTTTGGACACCTTTTGAGGGTGTTTTCTAGGTGTTTTTCTGTGTTTGTGATTGCCTGCCATTGTTTCCTATGCAGTTCGAGTTCGGTTCGTCGAACGTTCGACGAACCGAACTCGAACGGGAGGTCCGTTCGGCGAACCAACCTCGAGCCGAACCGCGACCGGTTCGCTCATCTCTAATCATCAATACCTTTCCTGAAGAAATCTATTGCTTCTTGCTGCAAAATCACTGCAAAATTTAATGCATATGCAAAGGAAGTGCCTCCTCCTCTATTCCTTGCCCAGTTCCCCCCCTCCTCTGCTTAACTAATAGCTGACTGATTGTCAAGCCAGTGGGTGTCAGTCAAGCAGAAGATGTTAAGGATGGATGGTTAATAAAGCCAGCGAGGCAGACGCTTGAGAAGTGCTTTCACATGCCCACGGCACTTAGGGGAATCTGTCAGCAGGTTTTTGCTACCTCATCTGAGAGTAGCATGATGTAGGTAAAGAAGCCCTGAGTTCAACTATGTATCACTCATTTTTGTGCAGCCGTTCTGACACTGAGATTTTATATTTGGTATGTAGCACAGCTCTGGGAGCTGCCTCCGCCGCCACCAGGCTTTCAGTTTATATTTCCATAGATAGAAGATTCTAATCACAGAGGTAGGCGGAGTAGGACTAGAGCTCAGGCTGCTGAGACCCACTAATGATAGTGATAACAGGCTTAAGATAACATTGCAGGTAATTAAAAAAAAGACTGAAATAACAGACACAGGGCTCAACTGTCTGTTTTATCTCTGCCAATATGCTGTCTTCAGGTTACATTGCAGAAACCTGCTGACAGAGTCCCTTTAAGCTACATCTGCCTGCATTGAACCAGCAATCTTTAATTCAAAGATTCAGAGAGCAAGAGTAAAGGTATGGCCGACTTTATTTTCAGAGAGTGACATGACAATGTAAAACGTTTAGGGGGTAACAGAATAGATTATCCAGACCGCTTCCCTTTATGTCTGTAAATTCTCTCTCACACATTTTTATAGGTGTTACTTTTGTTAAATGTTTTCCTGTTGATTATATTTATTACATGGTTTCTTCCTGATATTTTTTTGCCTTGCACGGAAGCCGATAACAAAAAAAAAAAAGACTTGAATAAAAAGAAAGAGTCTATGCCTTGTTAAAAAAAAAGAACAACAAAACATTTCAGCAATTTCAAACAAATATACTTGCCAGTTCAGAAGAAGGTCAAATGAACTGGTCAATGTATCTTATTGACTACTAGTAAAATTATTTAACCCTAGAACCAAGTTACTACTCAGGTCAACATTTGGCACCATGGAGTTGCAATAAGACAATTACTTATATTATATGGTAAACACACTGATGTTTTTCAGCTCTCTTCTTGTAATAAGCTCTAAAAGATTAGTTTTTTCTTAACTCACATTGTCGTAGACCATTGAATGTTACGAATGCCCAGTTATATTATGAGAAGGTTGTGTTTTATCTACCTTCTTCACTAAACACTATTTTTACTCCTTGGTCAGTTTTCGGAGAAATATGGTCCAGTTTACGGTCTCTCTCTAGGATTTACTCCAGCTGTGGTGGTACGAGGATTTAAAGACCTTAAAGAAGTTCTTGTGACTAAAGGTGTTGAGTTTGCGGACAGACCTCAGAATAGGATATCACAAGTCATCTCCGGTATAAAAGGTAAGTGCTTCATGGACTCTTCTGATATTTCTGGTTCGTTTAGAATAATGAGTATCGATAATAGATAATTCTATACATGTTACAGATCATGTTAATGATCATTCTACAGAACAGCTACGTAAGCAATAGTAATATAAAATATGAGCATAAAAGAGAGTAATTTGATTCTTATAACTATCAATGTAATTCACATATGACAATTTTGATGTAATCCATTTTTTAGTTAACTTGTCTGTATTTTTAAAATATGTAAATTGTTTGTTATTCTTTTAAATATAAAATACATTTTGTTACTTCATCCAGGGATAGTTATTGCTCCCTATGGGAGGGAATGGAAGGAGCATAGACGTTTCACCATATCGACCCTACGGAACTTTGGGCTAGGTAAAAAGTCCATGGAGGAAAGAATTTGTGAGGAAAGTGTGCACCTTAATGAGGAATTTAAGAAAAATAAAGGTACGTCTGATCTATACATGTCTGTTATAATGGTTTAATTATTAACCAATTTCACAGGTCTAAAATATAAAGCTGAGTGTATGTATGTATGTATGTATGTATGTATGTGTGTGTATATGTGTGTATATCCGCTAAATTAATTTGCACCGTTGCATTTACAATCACGACATTTTGCACAAACACCTCATTTGACTCAGGGAACGTCACAGACTATGTTTTGAGGGCACAATTTTAACCTTGCACTTTACAATTATTAGCCAAAAATCCTGCTTACGTTAAAGTCAATGGAGTTTAGAGCTACAGGTCATTAACCCTAGAACGCGCAACCATAGAAATCTACCATAGAAAATAAGTAACCTAGTAGACCTGCGAGGCCCCAGGTATGCGTTTTAGGGTTAATATAAGCTGTGATGGGTTACTATAGGCAACAAAAAACTTTTTTTTTAATGAAATCTTTTTATTAAAGTTTTTCAAGTTATAGCCAAAAAAACAATAGAGGCTACCCTGCCTCTGCCCCCCTCCCAACCCTCCCCTCCCCAACAAACATTAAACACACAATCTTGTAGAAGGGAAAGATAATGTCAAATCTGCAGCTCCATACATACATAGACACAAGTTCATAAGTACGATTATTACAATTAACAATTAATCCAATTAATGAAGCTTATGTGTGAGTTAATGATTTCAGTAGAGACAGAGACACACAGAAACATACAGAGACAGACACACACAGAGGCACATAGAGACACAGACACACACACAGAGATACACACAGAGACACAGGGATTGATACAGAGACACACAGAGACATAGACACAGAGAGACACACAGAGACCCAGACACATAGAGACAGGCACACAGAAACACAGAGAAGGAGACAGACCGAGAGGGAGACAGACTGAGAGGGAGACAGACTGAGAGGGAGACAGACTGAGAGGGAGACAGACTGAGAGGGAGACAGACTGAGAGGGAGACAGACTGAGAGGGAGACAGACTGAGAGGGAGACAGACTGAGAGGGAGACAGACTGAGAGGGAGACAGACTGAGAGGGAGACAGACAGAGAGGGAGACAGACAGAGAGGGAGACAGACAGAGAGGGAGACAGACAGAGAGGGAGACAGACAGAGAGGGAGACAGACAGAGAGGGAGACAGGCAGAGAGGGAGACAGGCAGAGAGGGAGACAGGCAGAGAGGGAGACAGGCAGAGAGGGAGACAGGCAGAGAGGGAGACAGGCAGAGAGGGAGACAGGCAGAGAGGGAGACAGGCAGAGAGGGAGACAGGCAGAGAGGGAGACAGGCAGAGAGGGAGACAGGCAGAGAGGGAGACAGGCAGAGAGGGAGACAGGCAGAGAGGGAGACAGGCAGAGAGGGAGACAGGCAGAGAGGGAGACAGGCAGAGAGGGAGACAGGCAGAGAGGGAGACAGGCAGAGAGGGAGACAGGCAGAGAGGGAGACAGGCAGAGAGGGAGACAGGCAGAGAGGGAGACAGGCAGAGAGGGAGACAGGCAGAGAGGGAGACAGGCAGAGAGGGAGACAGGCAGAGAGGGAGACAGGCAGAGAGGGAGACAGGCAGAGAGGGAGACAGGCAGAGAGGGAGACAGGCAGAGAGGGAGACAGGCAGAGAGGGAGACAGGCAGAGAGGGAGACAGGCAGAGAGGGAGACAGGCAGAGAGGGAGACAGGGAGACAGGCAGAGAGGGAGACAGGGAGACAGGCAGAGAGGGAGACAGGGAGACAGGCAGAGAGGGAGACAGGCAGAGAGGGAGACAGGCAGAGAGGGAGACAGGCAGAGAGGGAGACAGGCAGACAGGCAGAGAGGGAGACAGGCAGACAGGCAGAGAGGGAGACAGACAGACAGGCAGAGAGGGAGACAGACAGACAGACAGAGAGGGAGACAGACAGACAGGCAGAGAGGGAGACAGACAGACAGGCAGAGAGGGAGACAGACAGACAGGCAGAGAGGGAGACAGACAGACAGACAGACAGAGAGGGAGACAGACAGACAGACAGGCAGACAGAGAGGGAGACAGGCAGAGAGGGAGACAGACAGACAGACAGAGAGGGAGACAGACAGACAGACAGGCAGACAGAGAGAGAGAGGGAGACAGACAGACAGAGAGGGAGACAGACAGACAGAGAGGGAGACAGACAGACAGAGAGGGAGACAGACAGACAGAGAGGGAGACAGACAGACAGAGAGGGAGACAGACAGACAGAGAGGGAGACAGACAGACAGAGGGAGACAGACAGACAGAGAGGGAGACAGACAGACAGAGAGGGAGACAGACAGACAGGGAGACAGACAGACAGGCAGGGAGACAGACAGACAGACAGAGAGGGAGACAGACAGACAGGCAGAGAGGGAGACAGACAGACAGGCAGAGAGGGAGACAGACAGACAGGCAGAGAGGGAGACAGACAGACAGGCAGAGAGGGAGACAGACAGACAGGCAGAGAGGGAGACAGACAGACAGACAGACAGAGAGGGAGACAGACAGACAGACAGACAGAGAGGGAGACAGACAGACAGGCAGAGAGGGAGACAGACAGACAGACAGACAGAGAGGGAGACAGACAGACAGGCAGACAGAGAGGGAGACAGACAGACAGGCAGACAGAGAGGGAGACAGACAGACAGAGAGGGAGACAGACAGACAGAGAGGGAGACAGACAGGCAGACAGAGAGAGAGAGGGAGACAGACAGACAGACAGAGAGAGAGAGGGAGACAGACAGACAGACAGACAGGCAGAGAGGGAGACAGACAGACAGACAGAGAGGGAGGGAGACAGACAGACAGAGAGGGAGACAGACAGACAGGCAGACAGAGAGGGAGACAGACAGACAGGCAGAGAGGGAGACAGACAGACAGGCAGAGAGGGAGACAGACAGACAGAGAGGGAGACAGACAGGCAGAGAGGGAGACAGACAGGCAGAGAGGGAGACAGACAGGCAGAGAGGGAGACAGACAGGCAGAGAGGGAGACAGACAGAGAGGGAGACAGAGAGACAGACAGAGACAGGGAGACAGACAGAGAGGGAGACAGAGAGACAGACAGAGACAGGGAGACAGACAGAGACAGGGAGACAGACAGAGACAGGGAGACAGACAGAAACAGACAGACAGGGAGACAGACAGACAGAGAGGGAGACAGACAGACAGAGAGGGAGACAGACAGACAGACAGGGAGACAGACAGACAGACAGGGAGACAGACAGAGAGGGAGACAGACAGACAGAGAGGGAGACAGACAGACAGAGAGGGAGACAGACAGACAGAGAGGGAGACAGACAGACAGAGAGGGAGACAGACAGACAGAGAGGGAGACAGACAGAGAGGGAGACAGACAGACAGACAGGCAGACAGAGAGAGAGACAGACAGACAGAGAGTGAGACAGACAGGCAGACAGAGAGGGAGACAGACAGGCAGACAGAGAGGGAGACAGACAGGCAGACAGAGAGAGAGAGGGAGACAGACAGACAGACAGGCAGAGAGGGAGGGAGACAGACAGACAGACAGACAGAGAGGGAGGGAGACAGACAGACAGAGAGGGAGACAGACAGACAGGCAGACAGAGAGGGAGACAGACAGACAGACAGGCAGACAGAGAGGGAGACAGACAGACAGAGAGGGAGACAGAGAGGGAGACAGACAGACAGACAGAGAGGGAGACAGACAGACAGAGAGGGAGACAGACAGACAGAGAGGGAGACAGACAGACAGAGAGGGAGACAGACAGGCAGACAGAGAGAGAGAGGGAGACAGACAGACAGACAGACAGGCAGAGAGGGAGACAGACAGACAGACAGAGAGGGAGGGAGACAGACAGACAGAGAGGGAGACAGACAGACAGGCAGACAGAGAGGGAGACAGACAGACAGGCAGAGAGGGAGACAGACAGACAGGCAGAGAGGGAGACAGACAGACAGGCAGAGAGGGAGACAGACAGACAGGCAGAGAGGGAGACAGACAGGCAGAGAGGGAGACAGACAGACAGAGAGGGAGACAGACAGACAGAGAGGGAGACAGACAGGCAGAGAGGGAGACAGACAGGCAGAGAGGGAGACAGACAGGCAGAGAGGGAGACAGACAGAGAGGGAGACAGAGAGACAGACAGAGACAGGGAGACAGACAGAGACAGGGAGACAGACAGAGAGGGAGACAGAGAGACAGACAGAGACAGGGAGACAGACAGAGACAGGGAGACAGACAGAGACAGGGAGACAGACAGAGACAGGGAGACAGACAGAGACAGGGAGACAGACAGAAACAGACAGAGAGGGAGACAGACAGACAGACAGACAGGGAGACAGACAGACAGAGAGGGAGACAGACAGACAGACAGGGAGACAGACAGAGAGGGAGACAGACAGACAGAGAGGG